>NW_009708398.1:0-30968 GCF_000703405.1 Apaloderma vittatum | reverse complement strand
TTCGCTGGCAGAATATGCGTGGCCGTTAATTTCACTTTCTGCTGGAAACAAAGTCTCATCTTTCTAAACAAGGGGGGTTTTTTAACTTTTTTTCCCCCCGATTAAACTCTCGCTAGGGGGTCGGCCCGGGCGCACGGCCCAGGGGTGTTTCTGAAGCGCAGTCCCTGTTCCCAGAGCCGGGCTCAGCCCTGGAGCACAGGAACGGGAACGGGCTCGGGCAAAGCCGGGCCAGCCCCACTTTTACCAGTTGCAGTCCCTAGGCTGCCACCAAGAGCAAAACCAGTGGACTAAGGCATCCACCCACCTTCTTCTTTGCCACCCCTAAATCATGTCCCTTTGTTGATGTAGTCATTGTTAAAAAACCAGCTAGAGCTCAGCTGCTTTCTGTAAGCACATCGGTTAACTTTTGATCTCCTCGAGGACACGCTAGCTTTTTAATAAAAAGGACTTGTTTTTCCTTAAGAACAGGTGTTATTTGTACTCTCCTCTTTCATTCGTAAACTAAGGCCTGGAGCAGCGGTTGGCCATGTCACCTTGTCCAGTACAGGCAAGCAAGCACCTTCCAAAAGCTAATAATTTGATGGAACTAAAAAAATAGAATTCCAGCTTCCAGTTAAACACCCAGAGCTGTCTAATGACTAAATCATCATCATCCTTACATTCGAAAAATTCACTTCTAACCCCTGGACAAGATGATGTTCTAATTCTCTGTACTAGTGTGAAAACCAGGCAGCAGTCAAGTATTTTTAAATTAGAGTCACCGTATCAAGAAGTGCTTCACGTAAGCATGGCGGTCATCAGGGCTTTAGACAACGCTGCGCTTCGCTAGTGGATCAAGGACAGCAGAAAGTTAGAAAACAGTGTTTCCCTAGGAAGTACCAATAGAAAATTCCTAAGCATACAGCGCAATAGCATCCTGGGCTTTGGCAAAGATTTAGAGAGAAGGGAGGTCTGTAAGAAATACAGAGAACACTTCCACAGAGGAAAAATACCTGCAGAACAGGGAGATGATAAAAACATGGAAACAGGTGTGATGCTGGCACCAAAACAGGAGGAACCAAGTTTCTCCTTTCTATAACTACAGCTACATAAGAGAAAAAAGAATCCTTTAATAAAGGGTGATTTATCATCACAGGGAATTTGCGAGAATAACATATGTAACAATGCAATAAATGACAACGAGTGAAAAAAGGTTTTTTATTTCTCAGTGTTTCTCCACTGTCAATACTGTCGTTTTGCTGCAACACGTTGCAAAAAAACTCTCTGCCTTTTCCATTTTAAACAGCTACAATATTTACAGGCTGTTTCCAGTAACACACGCAGACACATACACACTCACAGACACGCAGGTACATGTATCCCTATCCCTGGCAAGGTATCTGTTTGCTGGTAGAGGCAATACATATTTTCATCGTCCATTAAAAACCAAAGACATCTTCTCATTTATGCTCTCCTTCCCTTTCCTAACCAGCAGTTTATTGTCAAGCTTTCGGGGGCGTCTGCGTAACATTTCCAGCTATTTGATTTCCAGCTTTCAGGGTTATGGACTAGGTGTACTGGGATTATCTATTCAAACTGTACATACCAGAAGTCATAAAAATTGCTCATATTAAGATGTTTGTGACCAAGTGATGTATGTATACTCCTGAAATCTTTTGGAGCAGCCATCTTAATCATCTTTTTTGGAAATATGCTTATCATGCTGGGGTGAAAACAAGCCACATGCTTTACATTCCACCAAGGTGTTATGTACCCACTTTTTTACTAAGGCACCAGTAATTACCAGTATAATTTCTGAAAGAGTCCAGCGCCACTGAATATACTGTATTAGATTATCAAATAGCAAGCCAGACAAGAAAAGAATAGATGCCTATATAATAGGTATAAAATTCCTTAATAAAATTAAGTACATAAAACCTGTGGTGGCATAACCCCAAATTCAGTATAAGTTGAGTAATATTTGAATAATATTGTTAATGGTAAGAAATACTATCTGTTCCACTTGATTTTGTGAATGGCGATTCTGTAGTTGAGAGAGACCTTTAAAAGCAGAGTCTTTATCTACACGCCTAGGTCATGTGGTGGCACGTGAATAAAGAGAAACGATCTGAAGTTGAATCCAACTGTGAGGCATCTCTCCTCTCACCTCCCAGCCTAACCGAAAACTCAGCTTTATGGCCACTGGCCAAAAATCCAAGGGCGTGGACCTATGCTGCAAGTCCTCCTCTTTCACCTCACCAGTCACCGAGGCTTCTCGTGAGAGTTCGTCAGTTCCCCGGGGTAAGCAATGCCTGGTGACAAACTACGCAGCTGATGGGAAAAATCAGATCACTTCTTAGAATCATGCCAGATGTCTTGGGCCAAGTAGCTGTAGGTCCCTTCAACCTACATGGAACTAACTTAACCTGATCATCATCACCTTCCCCCTTGCCTCCCTCTGGCTCCAAAACCATTTCATAAATGCTGCATCATGAGAGGGATCCCCAGAATTTGTCACAAGGATCCCACAGGGCAAGTGGCACAGAAGTCCAGGTGTCATTAGTGGTGTCACAGACACATTTTAAGAGTTTGTTTAATAAGAATGTTTTAAAGATTTCACAGGGAGGTGAAACGGGAAGAGATCTTAAAAAAAAAATAAATTAAGTAGCAGCCATTTTACCAATGAACATTATCTGACTAGTGGGGTTTCCAAGCACTTCTCTGTAACCGAGTATTTCTTTTAGGGAGTAGTAAGTCCTTAGGTATGTACACACAGACACCACCTTTAAAGAAATTTGAGAGAAACACACTAGACAGGGATCTACCTCGAAGCTAAAACAACAGGACTCAAATGGAATGTTCTTATGGCAAGAGAATATCACACAATGCAACTGGACAGAGTTAAAGCACTTATCTATAACAGGTTTTCATGAAAGCTTACCAAGATCTAAGAAACCCAATCTGTTCTATGTTGAGCTCAATCTGGATTGACAGGCCTAAATTGAAAATATTTTCCATACTTTCAACAGGAGAAAATTATTATGCATCAAGACAGAGGCCAAAGAAAAGAAAACAAAAGATGAAATTACCTCCATCTGGAAGAGGTTTCCATGGGCAGATCTGTCCTGTGGGGAGTTAGAAGAAAGCACTGTCTTGGTTTCCACAGTGCAAGTGACAAAAACTTTGCACAAACCAACACAAAATCATATGTGAATTTTCGGAACTGTGAATGAAGGAAAACTTTTAAGAAAAAGTTATTTTTCTACAGACTTAGAGAAGAGTGAGAGTGAAATTTCAATTAGGTGGCTTCTGCTGAACTTTTTTTTGTATGAGCACTATGTGAATGGCTTCACAACAGGTGTTCACTGAATATGTGAAAGAAGGTATTAACTGGCCATATTAAAATCTATCTCTGGAAGGCAACACACCAAAAGCCTTAAGATTAAAAAAGTAGAAAGACCCATCAACTCTCTTTGCCCCTTAAAAAAAAGCCTTTTCCCCTCTCTACTGTTTGCTCATCTAATTCCAGGCAGTTCTATATTTTTGTGAATTTTTGTGTTAACAAGCCATTAATTCTTATCATGTCTATTACCAGCAATCAACACTGTAGTCATCTTGCCCTGAAGAGAAGAAAAGAGATTGTTCAGAGTCAGGGCTAACATATCAAAAAGTTGCTTCAGTCAAGTTTTTTTTTTTAAAAAAAAAACAAAACACCAAAGGAAAAAAAACCAACCAAAAAACCAACCCTATGTATTTTTTCAGTCATTTGTCTACATCAAGTACCAGAAAAAAACAACACAACAACCAAAACCTAGTGCAACTAATATCAAACTAATATCAAATGGGGGCTTATTTTCAAACAAATTCTTTCTTCTAATACGAAGCAACATTCCTAGTGATAACAGGAAATCTGGTAACTACCTGAAGGGAAGGACACAGAAAAAAATCTTAACTAGAACACCTTCAATTCAAAACTTAGACATTTTCTTTGTTGCTGGCAGCAACATTACCCACCTGCTGAAGAAAGTTCATCTACTGTACTACATTTTCAGCTATGCAGGAGATGAATTCAACTAGGCTGTAATGTGCACACATGATAAAATTACATGGAACAGCAAAATCGTTTCACTGGTGCCAGATCCAGAGCTGTGCATTTGTACCAAGATTACGTGGGACTGCATATGCATAAACCAAACAGTAATATGCAACTGTCACAGTACTTTGAGTACAAGTTTGCATAGTATAGGATGTAAGCAAGGTCCCAGTATAAGTCACTGGGAACAGTATCTAGAATTGACTAGCTACCAGGCACACAAGACTTACCCTCAGGGTGGGATAGCAAACAGTGACTTGAATCAGGATACCGGTAGCTGTTTCATCCTTTTTTTTTTTTTTTTTTAAAAAATCTCATCCCGTATAATTTCACTCTTACTTTAGGTACATAATGGACAAAGGTTTCTCTGATGTCAGAGAAATAATTACAACAACCTCCGTGGTCTATCAGAAGTGTCTTCCGGTTACGTTAGATGAAGAAGTGGAGGTGACTGGGAAGAAGATGGCTGCTCCCAAAAGCTAGGACTGTGTGCAGTTTGCCCACAGAGTCCTACGTAATTACAGGTCAGAAACAGGAAACAATCACAACAGGTACATTTTTTTTTTCTTACGATTAAGAGAAGTGAGTCATAGGAACTGCAAGTCAAGAACAAACCAGCTTCCCTCTCACGCTCCCATGATAGTTCCGAGTTACTTGTTTCCCTGAATATACACTTTTAAAAAAATACAATAAAACCTAGGATATGTAACACATGAATAATTCAACTTCACAGTTATAAATACTCAAATTACAGTTACATAGAATATATAATCACAGAAAATAAAATTCAAGTCATAGAAAAGAATGAAGACTAAAGGGAAAGAAAAGGCAAGGTGGTAAAAGTGATACAAGTTTAGGGCTGTGCCTTCTACAAAAGCTCTTCAAAAGCTGAAGTCAAGGTTTTGTCGTCTGTTGTTGGTTTGAGGGGGGTATCGTCACTGTTTTTTCAATTCGATGGAATAATAATTAAAAAAACCCACACAACCAACCTTCAAGCATCCATGAAGTAATCATGGACCTGCAAATCCCCCTACAAAACTCCCAACAACTGTCGCTGCCAGAGAAGAGCCAGTGGAACAACAAAGCCAGCTCTGGGTGTATATTTTAGCCACAAGGCTTGCGAAGGGAGGACAGATGAAAGGTAGTATCTCGGGGTCCACTTTAAAGCTAGATGTGTTGTACAGGTTTGAGGTACCACTGCCACCACAAGAGAGTCTGATGTAGTACAGGGATACTCAGGTGCTTTTCTAGATATTTGTCATTTTACCATTTATTGTGAAGAGGATGCAGCAAATGCACTTGTACGAAATACAGAACATAGAACCGAATCCATGGCACAGCCCTTACCATCGACGTGTATATGGAGAGGGAGGGGATTAATCCCAAAGGCAATTTAAATAATGGTATTTTTATATACTTATATTTATATATATAAATAAATGTTCTCAGCAATCTCAGGGTTGGTTTTAGTGCATTGCTGTAAAAAAATTAGTGCAGTTCTCATTAATGTTTAGCTCATAAGGAATAAGAATCTATACATCTGTTCAGTCTCTTCTTGCCACACCTGAAACCCTTACACTGTTTCACCACACTGAAGGTTTGTAGTCAATTTCTTTAAAATAAGGTGGACGAATTCCACACACTCTGTGACAAGACATGGCAATTTTTGGCAAAACAATTAGAAAAATATGAGGTGCTCTGATCTTAGAACTGAAAAGTTTGTTGATTTAAAGCATTACGCAATGCATAAACAAAATTTATAAACAAAAAGATATGTCTCAACAAATCTATCCTTCATGCAAATGTTTCTTCAGCAGCTAACAACTTAAAAAATTTCTTACACTTGTTTATTTGGGGAAAGGGACTTAGACAAATCTGTGTTTCAAGTCCTTTCCTACAAATGGACCAAAGTTTCATGTCCTGGGAGCTGCTTCTTCTGAACCCTTCTCTCTTCCGAACTGTTGGAGAAGGGGAAGTTTCAGTCTCAAAGAGATTTACACTTCAGCCCCAAGTTCAAGGACTCCAGTTTCAACAACAGCAACATATTTATCTTCAATTTGAACCAGCAGGATGGTTTTATCTATATGGGACCGACTACTTGGATCTCTGCTGCAAGGCACCCAGCGGTGAATCACCTAGAGGGGGGGAGAAAAAAAAAAAAGTACAATTAAACATTAAGTTTCATAGGGAGAGCTGGCACATTAATGTTGTGGCTGATAATTCAAGACCCTTACAGGGCAAAAGGAGCAATAATCTAAGTCCCATACTGACTCAGTTGATCATTTTTCAGTGATAGCACACCCGCAGACAAGACGCTTGTTGGAGTCTTGCTGGAGATCTGCAGCCTACCTGAGAATAGCTGGCCTTTGATCTATGCAGGAACAAACAACTTGACCCAAATCAGAATCAAACAGCTCATGCAAAGTCAGTAACAACTGAGAAGATGTTTACAAAATATGGATTAGAGATATTTTGGTCTTCTAGCTTTAACAGTCTTCAAATACCTCGGTGCTGTGCAGCACATAATAACAGGTAGTTTATCAGGAATTAGGTGTAACTGTCTCCTCTAAGCCAAATCTCCTGCTCTAATTTTGCTCCTGACTCATTGTGAATTCAAGGTTGATCTTTTAAATAATCTTTGAATAATTTAAAATGAAAAAAATATTACAAAGAGGGGTTTCACTAACAGCACCACAAACTACTGTCCAGAATTCAGTTACTTTCATCTGCTGCTTCTGAGGATCCCACTCAATATTGGCCACCAGGAGGTCCCTTCTCCATAGAGGCCCTTGGATGAACCTTGTATGCTTCTGCTCAGCTGCCTCCATAAAAACACATCCTTAACTTCTGGGTCAACCAAAGGAACCACAGAGAGGCTCCAGTAACATGGTTTTAAGAATCACCAGCTCCATAGAAATACAATTACCTCAAATTTGCCAGCTGAGGGAAAAGAACTCTAAATTCAAGACAAGCTAGGGTAAAAAGCAAATAAATTTAATTTTTGCAATATCCAGGATAGTACAGTTTTCAAGAGTTTTAAAGATACATGTGTGGGGAAAAAAAGGACAAAAACCCCACAGTAATTTACATCTCCCAAATTCTAATGCAGGAGATCCCTTCATCCTCACTACACCCAGCTGACAGCTGTCAATTTCTCTAACACCAGGTGAAGGAGAGTCAACTTCGTCCACTGCAAGAGATCTACATGGCATCCAGGAGATGAGCGTTTCACCCAGGAAAGTATGGCAGCTTTGACTCCCGTTTGATCCAGCAGCATGACATTTAAGTGGTCTTTTCAAAGTCTGTCCAAATCAACTTTTTATTCTGCTCTATGGAGTGAGGCCAGGAATACTCTACCCCCAGGCACAAAAAAATCTTTCCCCATGAAATCCAAGTACTACATTCCTTGTTGTCCATTCAAAACTGCTTCCTTTGAGAGTGCTAAGAGATGACTTCAAAGGCATCCATCTCATGGCTCCTTAAAACCTGTGCTTATGCAAGAGTTGTGTACCTAGATCATGACTCACTGCAACAACTCCCCCCCACTCAGTTTTACCATCTCTTCTACCATCATTAGCTTTTATTTGATGCCCATAAATGACTGATAACATGCAAAATGACACCACTAGATAGTCAAGAGGTGATAAGAATCTCTGGGGAGGGGAGGGCTGAAAGGTGGGAAGGGTTCTTCCATATGCCAGTGTCGGGTATCATAGAAAGATAACTCAGAGCAAAACTGGAGCGAGGAACACTCCCCACTGGTCAGTGAGGGTTGGGTTAGAGAGCTCTTGGAGAAACTGAAAACACAAATCCATGGGCCCTGCTGGGGTGCATCCATGTGTGCTGAGCTGGCTGACGTTGTTGCTGAGCCCCTCTCCATCATTTTTGAAAAATCATAGAGAACAGGAGAGGTGCCTTAGGACTTGAAGAAAGCCAATGTTGCTTCAGTCTTCAAAAAGGGCAAGAAAGGAGGACCCAGGCAACTACAGACCAGTCAGCCTCACCTCCATCCCTGAAAAGGTGATGGAGCAGCTCATTCTGAAGGCTATCTCTAACCAAATGGAAAAAAAGGTTATCAGGAATAGCTGACATGGATTTACCAAGGGGAAATCTTGCTTGACTAATCTGATACCCTTCTACAAAGGAGTGACCAAATGGGTAGATGAAGGGAGAGCAGTGAATGTCATATACTTGACTTCAGTAAGGCTTTCGATATTGTCCCCCATAACATCCTCATAGGAAAGCTCAAGAAATGTGGGGTAGATGATTGGACTGTGAGGTGGATTGCTAACTGGCTCGACAACAGAGGGTTGTGACCTGTGGCAGACTCGAACTGGTGGTCTGTGGGGCCAGTGGTGTTCTCCAGGGATCAGTACTGGGTCCAGTTTTGTTCAATACCATCATCAACATCCTAGATGAGAGGAGAGAGTGTACCCTCAGCAAGTTCACTGATGATATGAAACTGGGGGGCGTGGCTGACACACCAGAAGGCTGCACTGCTATGCAACACGATCTGGACAGGCTAGAGAGCTGGGTGAACTCATGAAGTTCTATAAGGACAAGTGTAGAGTCCTGCAAAGCGCCAGGTACCAGCACAGATTAGGGGACGTCCTGCTGGAAAGCAGCCCCGTGGAGAAAGACCTGGGAGTCCTGGTGGATAGCAAATTTTCCATGGGACAGCACTGTGCCCTTGTGGCCAAGAGAGCCAATGGGATCCCGGGGTGAATTAAGAAAAGCGTGTCCAGCAGGTCTAGAGAGGTTCTCCTCCCCCTCTACTCTGCCCTGGTGAGACCACACCTGGAATATTGTGTCCAATTTGGGCTCCTCAGTTCAAGAGACAGAGACCTACTGGAGAGAGTACAACATAGAGCTAATTAGGATGATCAAGGGACTTGATCATCTCTCCTATGAAGATAGACTGAGAGAACTGGGGCTCTTCAGTCTTGAAAAGACAAAGCTGAGGGGATCTTATTAATGTATACAAATATCTGAGGAGTGGGGGTCAAGAGAAAGGGGGCAGTCTCTTTTCAATGGTGCCCAGTAATAGGACAGAGAATAATGGGTATAAGCTAGAACACAGTAAGTTCCACCTCTACATGAAGAGAAACTTTTTCACTCTGAGGATGACAGAGCACTGACACAGACTGCCCAGAGAGATTGTGGAGTCTCCTTCTCTGGAGACTTTCAAAATCCACCTGGATATGTTCCTATGTGGCCTGCCCTAGGTGATCCTGCTTTGGCAAGTGGGTTGAACTAGATGACCTCTAGAGATCCCTTTCCAACCTTGACCATTCCATGATTCTATGATTAATCTCTAAATCCTGGAAAAAGCAGCTACAATACAAAGATTGCCAAATTTAATTTCCTTGAAGAAACCGTAGGATGTCTTTGTACGTTATATATACTGTACAGTATACTCAGCAAAATATGAAGCACAGTTAGGAAAAATGTTTTTTTCTACGTAGTAGAAAAGTTTTAAACAACTGGGTGCTAAACCTCATACTGAGAGTACTGACACAAGGCTCTGGGTGGTAAATGGCTTGATGAGCAGCATCTCAGCAGGTAAGAATGATTTCTGCTTGTCTGCAGAAAGGACTGCAGCCACAGATCAGAAACGGAAGACTGTCTTAGAAGCTAATGATTTTAATGATACTGGTGTGTTTAACCACAGGCAGTGGAAACCAAGTCACCAAGTTAAATATCCTCCTCCTAATCACCTATAGGATAATCTGGTGCTTTTCCCCCTCTCTTCTTAGGTTAAAAGATGCTCTACTAAAAAAACCTGCCAGTATGCTGCACCAAAAATAGATCAGAAGCTTTCAGAACAGTAGCTTACTCTGACCTTCAAATCCTCTTGTATTAATCTTTCTGTAACATCAATCACTGTACGTGTCAGCATGTTGCAATGTGCAAAACATATGAACTCGGGGAAAAAACCTGCACATTGACACCAGGCAACAGGACATGTTGTGATGCAAGCCTTCACATTCACTATCTTTAAGATATTCTTGATCTGCAAGAGCTAATAAAGAAATTCCAAAAGCTAACATCTAAACCCAGAGTAACTATGAAGGTTTACAACAGCATTCTCCTCCTAGGTGTCGCCTACCAGGTAACACTACTATCCTAAGGAGGGGCTGGCACCTATTATTTGTGGAAGGAATTTAATCCCAGGGCCTTTCCTTCACATACACAGAAGATCAAGGCAGATTTAGCATATGCTGTGTTATCAGCATGTTGCCATTTCTTATGGGAAGTTTGCACATACATCCACAGTGATGTGAATATGGACTTTCAGACAGCAAAATCCAGCCCCCAGATCCGATTTATAAATAACTTCCCAAACTGAGGTTAGCAGTGAACGAAAGCAAGTTCTTATAAACTTCAGAATTGAGATATTCCAAATAAAAATATGGTTCTATCAATGAACCAATAAAGACACAGTATTAGTGACACTTCCCTTTTACTAATTATCACTGAAACAATACTCACTGTAGCATCTTCAGAGCACAAAGGTTTTTAAAAAAAAAAGTATGCCTCAGTAAAAAAACATAAGCCTCAAACATAGAGCTGGATTTTTTTCCTCCTAAAGAGAGCCTAAAGCAGGAGATAAAAGTTTTCTAACTAATGCAGTGATTTTTTTATAAAATGCAGATACATAACACCTCTAGAGAAAAGGGGGACAGAGTTTCAGGTTAGAGGCTTTCACAAGTTCTAGTGTTACAGCAGCTTTCCATCTTAAAGGAAACATTTGTCAGTATCTACTATATAATAAACATCTAAGGACAAAATTACTTGGCTCTATTTTCATCAAAATATTTTAAAACTAAATACTGTTAACCAGTCAATTAAGGACTCGTCAGTAAATTGGCCTTCTGTATTTGCTCAAGGATTGACAGTTTAAGGAAAGGAAAATGAAGGTTGGATGGATGAGCACAATGCCTGTGAGTTCATGACAAGAGCTGGAAGAAGGCAAGGAAGGAGAGGTGGTTGACAACACTTGAATCATCATCCTGCTTTTTTTGGACACAGTTGCAGAAATATCCCTCTGCTCCAAATTAGGATTCTAGACCTGCTCTTCCAGCATCAGAGACTTGGAGGACAGCGACTGATCCAACTTACTACTACATGTATCTTCAGCCTTGACATCCAGGCAGACTGTCACAGAATCAAGACATTGCCTTTTTAAAAATTAGCTTGTCAACTTCTAAGCAAAACTTACATGGCCTTCCATGCCTTCCTGAGGACTCCAGTCTTTCCAGCTGTTTCTTCCAGCTTTTAGCCGTATCACCTCATCTGGCCACTGCAGCTCTTTCCTTTTTGACACGTTGATCCCTTCCAGTACTTGACTGGGATCCATTAACTAGAAGTTAGGAATTGAGTTTTGACTGTTAGTTCAGCCAAAGTTTAAAAGAAACAGATAAACTGTAACCTTCTGCATATTTCCACAGAACTGACCTTAACCCACAGAAATTGATTTCTGACCAATTTAAATACTGGAAACTCAAGCTCCAGGCTAGAAGAAAGCCCGAGCAGATTTAGAAGATTAGGCTGTGGCTTCAGACACAGCTGACAATACACCAGCTTCACAGCAGCTCTGCTTTTTTTCCTCAGCCTTCCTTTCTGTTACACTGGCAATGGCAGGGTCTGAGAAGTTGGCACAACGTAAGCACTGGTAGCACATGTAACTGATGATGAGCTGTTCAAACTGCTCATCGCTGCTTATGGAATATCTTAAGAAACATAGTCTTGAACATGCAAAATTTACTGTTAGGCTGAAGAGCTATTTATCTGCTATCGTGGGTAGTTGAGACCCACATCATGTTTTGAAGTAAACTGGCCTTTCCAAAGGGACAGCCGAAGAAAACTCCTGAAAACTTCTTCCTATTTAAGGACAGAGAGAACTGCATCATGTCCACCATTCAAGGGCACATGTCAACTTTGCCTGCATCTTGCTTACCTGGAGGAATTCAGCAGTTTTTTAAAAGCACCCTTGTCTGGAAGCAAAAGCTAATATGCATAGAGCTGTAAAATTAATTTATGAACTTTGCCCACTGTGATGCAGTTTCCTAAAGGACTGTTCTAAAAATGAGGTGGTATCAGCAATGAAATCACATTTGTGATGATCTATCCTGTTAACTACACTTCTTGATGCTTCCCACTGATATACTACCAAAGATATGTATGTGGGGCTAATAAAAGCTAGAAAAGCAAGAATACAAAACTTCTGGATTTTCAGAAGATGAGTAAGGCTGCCATGATTACCTTACTCAGTGGTGTGCTGTCTGCCACTCAGTAAATGCAGACTAGTGGCAATAACCAAAGAATAAATACATATGAAAATAAACACATATGAAAGTGAAAGTGAATATTTTTACACTTACTTTTGCAGAAAATCTATTTGGTTTAAAAGAAAAAAGCTAGTTGCTTTCTGCCCTGCAAATTAAGGTGTTTTAACTTCACATGTTATAAAGACATGTTATAAATAAAGGCAAACTAAATGTGAAGTGGAATTGAGTTCAGCTGACATTCTCAAAGCTGCACTACAACAAAACACGTATTTGAATGTCTGAGCATGCAGGAAAGCTGCTTGTCCCGAAAACCTTTTCCTCACGTTCATTCTCCAAACATAACTGCACAATAGTTGTACGCCGAGACACTCCACCCCGCGTGTGCATTTAGAAGTCGCAATTTCAGCAACAGACAAGGTAACACTAACAAGAGCACGTGGAAGCACAGGTTAACTCATTCTTCTGGACTTATTCACCTGGATTCTGTAAATAACGTCATCCTTTTTGGCTTGCATTTGATTTGCAGGGCTTGCGTTACCACCTGACTGAGTTTCAGCTGCATTACTCCCTCCTTCTGTCCCTAGAAAGCCCACGAGGGCATGCTGTTTACAGGCTGGGATGCTTTGGCTGGAGCTGCTAGAAGAGGGCAGTCCATGCTGCGCGCTGACCCCAGTCTGGCCAGTAGGTTCCATTTGGTTCACCATGGACAGGCGGGACTGGATGGATGATGGGAGGTTACGGAGGGATATCTGACTGGTGGAAGAGCGCCGACAAGGCACAAAGCCCGTTGTGGATGTGCGAAGAGATGAATGACGACTGCCGTAGCAATAAGATGAATGGCTAGCTACCGAGGCACGGGCAGGGGAATGTCTGACAAGGCTGGACTGCACAGAGTGAGAGCTGTGACTGGTGCCTAAAAGTAAAAGATACAGAATCAGGAGAGTTTGATAAAGCCTCCCACACACATCAGATTGCCAACACACAACTGACAGGCCTAGTCAACATCATCTGAAGCAGCTGTATTGCAAAAGATCGCTGTTGCGTTTCGTAGAGCACAGCATTTGAAGCATTCCATTTATCTTATCTTGGAATTTCATACTCTGTTCAACTCGCAACCCCTGCAAGACAAGCAGCTTCAATGATGCTTCAGACTTGCTCTTCCCACATTAGCAACTGTTTTTTTTAATATTAACACTTAAGTTTCTCATACTTAAGGCACTAAGACATGTAGAGATGTCTGTGTTTAAAAGTACTAAATATTCTTTCTTAGTATGCTTAACTGGATGTTCAAAGATTGAGTCAGAAAACTTGTTAGACCAAAAGCTGGTTTTAAACAAGTACAGAAAACCATATTTAAAGTGAAAACCAGGAATTGCAGTTTATCAGCATTGGTTATCATTTGCTTTTCCTGTAATAAGTACTTGCAGATACCTCTCCACAGCTGACAGACCTAATTATGTTGTATAAAAAAAACTTCATTCAGCTACATGGACTTTCATATTCTTTTGAGTAAAGGCAGTGTTTGCAAAACTTTCTCTCAGCTTTACTGTTTGTCACCTCCCTAACTACAGATCACTACGAACTCTTGGATAGGAATCAGCTAAAGTACTACAGAAACACAGAATCCATTCCACGGTATAATAAATATAAAGACATTCACAAAAAATGGTAAGTTGAGCATTTGCAGACAATATGACAGAAGTGAAAAGATCCGTCTGTAGAGATGTGATACGAGAAGTTATTTAATGTATTTTGCCAGCACGGCTATAGCCCTATTGCTCAGATCTGTTTGGGAACTTTGCACTGCATAAAACAGCTCTACAGAGTTCGAGAGGAAATCAGCAGGTGTTAACGCTACATACTCAAGTTACTTTGCTATTTTTTCGTTCTAACTCTGGATCAGGTCTAAGAGCTGAAAGGCCAGTTCTGGCTATAGGACTGTACTTGTGTAAAATTGTTGCTTCATTTTATTTTAACTTTACCCAGAGTGGAGGGATGAGTTGGTGGATGAGCTGCAGGAAGCGTAGTGGGATGAGCTGCAACAGGAGGGTGCTGTACTGCTCCAGGTCCCTGCCCTGTCGGTGCATTCCCTCCTCCTTGCGACATGCTGCTCTGTGACTCGTTGATAGTTGCATTGTTACTTGTGCAAGAAGCTCCACCTCCAGCATCCGAATCTTCAATATTTCCACCGCTATTGCAGCCAGCTCCACAGCCTTTCCTTAGTCTGAAAACATAATACAATTGACACATCAAGTCAGGCCTCCTGATTGTGGGGATTCTAAGAAATGCCTTGTAAGTGAGAGATTTTACTCAGCACAATCCACAGCACTCCCTGAAATCAAATAAAACTTTATTTTCTCCAAAGATGCTTTGCAAATATAAATGCTGCTTTCCGAGAGATCACAATTTTCTTCATGACAGCTATTCACATAACAGTTATTTATAAACCAAGTGCTCATAAAATAGCTTTTGAAAAAAACCAAACTGCCTCTGAAGTACAACAAAATGAAAACATTCTAAATATAAAATGCCAGTTATTTCATAAGAGGTTAGTAAAAATTATGCTCCTTAATACATCATTTGTGTGTGTATTCTTACATTGCAAAACCTTTGTCTATTCAGACAAGCAAAAAAAGAACGTTTGTTGGGTTTTTTTTGTTTAGTTTTGTTTTTATTGTATTAATTTTTTGGTACCTTCAGTAATGTACTCAAAGTTGTTTGAAGGATATATTGCAAATATGAGCATTCCTTTTCAATGTTATTTGCCCCTGCGATCCAGAAGCCCAAAGCATACACAGCTTGGATCCAAATACTGTTCTGTGCCAGGCTTTCTATCCAAACGTCAGACAAAGGCCACAGACTGTAGTCAAGTGTGGCAAATTCTGAGGTGAAGCAGCACGTTCTGTTTTGATGTGCTGTAGATGTCTAGGCATAAATAAGACCATCAGAAAAGTGACAGGACTGTTCCAACCACGGCACCAGCTCCTGGAACTGAACTGGGATGCATGCATGGGATGCAACACAGCTGTTGCTTTTGGAACCACAGTCAAAAGGGGCCAGAGTGCAGTAAAAGTTCTCATGGCCTATAAGACACAGCACAGCAGAAGTTTGTACTGGGTTACTGAGGGCTCAAGTGGAAGTAAGATTATATTATCACTCCAGTTATTTGTTCTAGCTCTAGTGTACAGGGTATTTTTAAGCATTCATGAAACTCTAAACAGTAGCTAAAGCATGTCTTACTACATATGCACATAATCTAATAACATTAATATCAACACTTGCATGCTAAGTATTTCTTAGAAAGGGACCCCACCAAATAGTCTTGACTCTGTAAAGATGGTATTACAGGCTGCAAAAGCAATGGTACTGAAAAGAAAATAAAAAAGCAGAAGTTGTAGTCTCTGATCATCAGACCTCACACTAGAAGTTGTAGTTCTTGCACATTCTTTGCCTTGTTGTTTCTCAGCCCTCATTTACATCGTGTGTGGCATATTAACTTATACACCTTGAAGATCAATCCTGTGCCAAAGCAGCTGCCATATGCTACAGATGTGCCTGAAATAAGTCAAGGCTTATTCTTATGTGACTGAATATTATAAATTACGCTGTATTGGGCACATACAAGACTAGCTAATGGATTATGAAAGCATGAGCACATACTAATGAGAACTGATTTCCTTAGCTCACCTGTGCCACGTAGACACTATGAAGTTTCTGATGTTTCCTAAGCTGATAGCTCCCCCGAGAATCTCCTTAAGCTGTTCATGACTATCTGAATAGGAAGTAGTCAAAGGCGAGACGTAGATTGGGTATCCAATGGGCTGGTCACAAGAAGAGTTGATCATGTTCCTCAGAGCTTGTTTTGCGTTCTGGATGCTACCTCTTTCTGGGTTACGATTACGCAGGAAGACAAGCTCCTGCTGTTGTCCTGCCCACAGACCACGCACACACTCCTTATTCACCTGCAAAAGCCCAGGGAAAAGGCTGCGTCAGAAAGTGAAATGAGAGTGTGCGACGACTGCTTTGCAATATCCAGGCTTTCAGGTGTGTACGTAATATCGCACCGCAGAACTGCAAGCATTCCTATATTCACTTTGTCAAAAGGCTGAACTAATGAACTCAGGCCACAGCAGTGAGAATAAAGAAAACCTAAGAATGGGAAGTAATATATCTTAAGTCAGGAATTTATTTTCTGACCGAGTACTCCCACTGTATGAGAAGAAGCAGTCCTAGCAGTGATAGAGCAGTAACACAAAAAGTAATGATTTTGGTTCACATAGCAGTTTGGTGTAGTTATTAAAATACAGCACAACGTGCTGTCATGTTGTGGAATGTGCACAAAGCTTACCTTAATGACCCTGAAACTGAGATACCGCTTATTCAGCATAATGATTTTATATTCATTGGTGCCATCATCCATCACATGACGCAGAGCAAGAAGCGAGGGAGAATTGGAAAGAACTGCACTCCGCCATGCAGGGTCCCCTTCATGTGCTATAACTAGATTTTCTTCATGGGTTGTTATGGCTTCATAAAGGACAGAAGGATCGTCATATTCATCAGGAGAAGTGAAGTGATCCTGTTTCCAAGAACATATGGTCAGTAAGATGTGATTAACATTTCAGACATAACTACATGTAAAAAGTCAAACATTTCATACCTCAAACTCTTGAGAGGCTCAGGGCATGACACGAAGTTTGATATCAAAATATCAGATAACAACTAGAGAATATTGTTAAAGACCATCTCTTTTCCAACAGATTAGTTCTGTTCACTTGCATTTGCTTTTATTGTTAGAGATACTTGTATTTTTCTCACTTCTCAGTCTCTGACTTAATTCAAGCCCATTCTGCACAGTAACCCAAATACCTGAGAACACTTCAGAGTTGTTGAAGTGGTACTTCTGCTGGTTTCAGCAGTGATTCTGTAATTAGTCTACTTTGCTATACGTACTAACACATGCATTCTGCTAAATTCAGGGTGTCTGTGTTACATGAAGGAGTTGATTCAATCACTGCTAACTTTGAGAGATTTCTAGACTCCAAGATGAAGGCAAAAAAAGAGAAATGTTAATTATTAAAAAAGTGAAACTAAGACTTGCCTACTTACTACATTTTTCAAGTCATCTGTTCTTCTAGAGTACCAACACTTTTATCCCCTCAGAGTGCTTAGCACTCAGACCATGCTTTCTTGTCCTCAATGAGCTTAGTTAACAGACACACTGGACAGAATTTGAGATTGTTCTTCACCCTCATTTCACTAAAGACAAACTCAAATTTCAGCTTATTGGAAAGCAACCTTCTCATCTTACTGATGGGATCGATAAGCAATGCCAAAGTATCTATATTTACAACACTTCAGAGACAAAGAACAAGAAAACCAACTCTTATTGGAGGAGACGGCTGCACCTTTGAAAGCCATGATAAACTTCTAAGCCAATTACCTATATGTGGGGAGGAGAAAAGAGGGAAAATATCAGAGAGGCTGTTCATAAGCCTCATGTTCTCTGATCTACATACATATTTATGCACATGAACTGCACTCCCTTTTCCTGCACCACCTTCCACATGAGCTGCAATAAATCAAAGGACAAGACATGATAATTCCTCATTTTCAGTTGTCCAGCTCTACCACATGCCCTTTTACTCTTTTTTCTCATGCCTAGATGCTTATTTTTAAAGGAACCAATGCACAAGAATAAAGAGAACTAGACAGATCTTCCTGTATAATTTCTAACCTGATGTAGTTTAAGTGACATTCGTATTCCAGGAACCACTACTTTCCTCAGCAATTCCATGTCAGCGAAGATCCATTCATCTCTAATTGAAGATATACGGAAGTCACCCTTAAATAGGGCATGCAGACCATACAAGAAGGATTCCAGATTACTGTGGAGGGGAAAAAAAAAAAAAGGGAAATAGCCCAAATATTAATCAGAAATAGAAACATATCCACAATTTCTTACAAGAGTAGAAAATACTGATCTGTACAGAAATAAACACAGTTGTCCTTTATAAAGATAACTTAAAGAGGATAAGACAGCAAGAAGAGAACACATGGGTAAGGATGTGCACTGTAGGCAAAGCTTGGACACTTGATGTCTATGAGTAGTGAACAGATAATGAATAAACCATATGTGCAATAGACTATTTACACAGTAAACACGAACACTGAAGAATATGTTGACTTAAAGCTGTACTAAAACATGCACAACTGAAGCTACATATCCTTCTTAACTGGTCCACTGTGGTGTTATATTCCCTGAAAAGTTTCCTCTTAAAAAAATCACCAGAATAAAAATCTTGACAACTTCCTCAGGCTCAAAGGCATCATTTCATTTTACGAAGGTAGTTTCAGAGTGAAAACAAAATAATAAAGTACACTCTGGTCGCTCCTGGGACTGCATATCTGCAAGAACTTCAGGGGCCAATTTGGTAATTAAAAGAATTAGTTCACAGCTTCCCTGAAATTGAAGCAGAACAGGTTTTACTGTCAGCACCCAGCTGACCAATAGCTTCCACATCTGACTGCGCTTCTTTTTATTTTCTTCTTAAACTACCACCTTGTGACTTTCTGAAACATAAAACTGTATTTCATGCTGGCTTTCTAAAGTTAGTTTGAGGCTGTCAGCCTGCAAGAAAGAGGCTGCCGTACGATGACAGAATTGAGTTGAAGGAGATTTGTGAAAAACACAACTCCTTGCCATAGAGACAGCTAAAATTGCAAAGCTCTTCTTAACTCAGGTCTGACCTAACTTTCATCAAGACATGTGTGGTCTTCATTCTAAGAAGCTGTTCTCCTCTTCCCTCTATTTCCATACAGGGCACATACTTGGAGCAGGAATTGAAGCTTGCTTTTAGAAATCAACTTGTCTGTACCCACATCAGAATTTTCATCTTGCATTAATTCAACAAAGCAGAATGCTCAAATTGAAGTTCTCTCTCCTTTGCCGTTCTTTGGTTAGGTTTCACTGGTCTTTATAATGAAGGTAAGTTACACAGCATAGCTGTCCAGTTTAAGGAAAAATTACATTAAATATCTATTTCTTTTATGAAGAAGCACTCATCCAAATCTTAACCTAGGAACCCAGAGGGATTTTGAGGAAGGAAAGCTTACAACAATGTTTTATTACCTAGACATATGATGTGAAGCTGTTCCAAGCGCTCTCCGTCCCAGAACACACAGTCCGTAACATAATGTCACCAGGGGAGAGTCTTTACTTGAATCCAGGGGCTTGTAATAAAAGAAAAAACACAAACACAAACCAATAATAGTCAGGTGAATCAAGAAATCACCATGCAAAAACCTTCTGCCAGGAATAACAAGAAGACCCAAACATGTACAAAGACTCAAACACAAACTCAGGTGTGCATATATACCTACCACACTAGTTACACCTGCTCACACTTTCAACAGGAATTCTCTTCTAAAGGTTTTGCAAGTACATAGAACACTTACAGTATGTGTGTATGCCTTTACGTTTGAAATAAGACAAATTGTAAGCTGAACTTATGCATGCAACATTTCTCATAGATACTGTGTATCTTGTATGCAAACTACTGATAAGTAAAATTATCCAGTTAAGGAAAAAGTACTTTTAGTGAATAAAACAGATTCTCACTCATTGGGTAGGAGTATGTAATACTCAGTTAACTGAAAATGTCTCTGGGCTACAGCTTTATTAGAGAAAACTTGCTCAGCTCAAGTCATTATTAGCTGTATAGGGTATATAACGCCCTAGATAATAGTATAATTTAAGTGATTAAACCTGATTTTCAATGCCTACACAAAATATTTCACAAGATCATGACTTGGAGGGAAACAACTTTCTTTGGCTGCTGTTCGTCATTTCACTGCGCTTTTAATCTTACATCCATTAAAATGGACTGTTAATTAACCTTCTACCTCCAAAGTAAAACTGAACTCTGATGTCTCAGATCCTCCATCAACCACGTAAATTCCAATTACATTCCTCCTCCTTTAATCTCAATCAATTTCTACTTATTCTCCAAGGCAACACTATTTTGACTAGATCACAATTATTTTTTTTGTGAGCACCAAGAAGTCAAGGCATTCCTTTACTAACATGCTAATGTTTCTTTTTAAGAAGTGGAAGGATTTGGAGAGAAGAAAAGGGTTGAATATGGGATGATCACGTTCACAAGCCAACAATTCCAGTGGTCCAACGGAATGGTATAGAATGACTATTGAGAAAGAAGGAGTCAGTCTTACAAGCTGGCAACAGTTATTATTTTAGCATTTGTCTTGTTTTGTTTTTTGTTCAAGTTAGGGCTGATTTGTGAACATTGACATCAAAGCACAAAACAATTCTATACACATATCCTTTTGTATGTAGAAAAATGCCTGACTAAGATTCAGCTGATTGATTTGAGCTGCTAAATGAAAATTCATTAACGAACAGGTTAAATCATACACTACTTAAGAGTTTATTTAAATACACATCTAGAGAGCAGAAGATCAAACCTAGTAAACTATTAAGTTAATATTTCAACTATACTACTTTTAAAATAAAACAATCAATATTAAATCACCCTGTAAGTCAAACCAACAGGGAAATAAACAAGACCATCCTAGAAAAGCAAATGGCTTTCCTCACATGTTCATACTTACCTTTTCTCTTCGAGAGCAGCAATATTCTATCCAGTTCAGATATATCATACAGAAACTCTCTCTCGAGATCCCTGCTAGACGGTGGTCGTAATCCTCATCGATATTGGGGTTAAATGTTGGGTCTACATCAACGTAATTGCGGTCCGTGCACAACCTCAGTCCTTCCTGCATTGTCTCATTAGCTAACCATTCCTCTAGCTTGGGGGATGTTGTGACATAATAGATG
Organism: Apaloderma vittatum; assembly: GCF_000703405.1. Lineage (NCBI taxonomy): Eukaryota > Metazoa > Chordata > Aves > Trogoniformes > Trogonidae > Apaloderma > Apaloderma vittatum. The sequence continues at coordinate 9,748 of NW_009708398.1, read as the reverse complement.
ATACCCTGAAACAGTAGTCGTTAAACATATGAGTCACTAGTGCAGTAAAAAGAAAAAAAAGTCACCTAGTCTCAATTGTTTCAGTCCATTAGCATTATTTTCCTGGTAACGGGCAAAACTGACACACAGTAACATTTATTTAGCTCACAGATGCATCAAACTTGCACAGAAAACAATATAGGTTTGTACACAAGCATATTTTTCAAAAGACTGGCAAGATTTCTGAAGCACGCCCTGAAAGAATAATGAAAAAAGGATGGGACGGGATTCTTGCTACAATTTTGCAGAAAAGCAAATACATAGGAATCTTTATCTAGTTAACATGGAGGCTTAGATAATGAATTCCTACAGAATTCACATGTTAAGTAAAATACTGGACAGCTTAACACTCTTGCATTTAGGGGCAGGCGGAAAAACACAACAACTTGTGTGTGTGACTAAGGATTTCTAAAAGATTTCAACCTGAAAATTTTGAGCTCTCTGAAGGAGAGCTAGCTTATGAAATCTCAATTGGCAAAATGATTATCTGAAGGGATCTGAGGCCTAGAGCCTTCTTGGACAGTTTTTCAAGACTAAAGCAGCTTGGCATTCTCTAAGACACTATCTATTTAACTTTTAACTTAGAACACTACTATTACACTTGGGTAACAGCTTTCAAGTGTCCACTCCAGTTTCAGCTAGAAAGTGTCCTCTCTCTGTTCTAGACACAGGGTCACTGCTCATGCAGCACAGCACATAGTACTCATCAGTTCAGCAACCCCAACGTCCTTTGTTGCAGTGCTCATACATCTATAATTTCTATCACTATGATCCTCGTATGAAATATCAGAGGTTCAAGACATTGCACAGTTCCCAGACGTAACCTGGCCTGCCTACCCCCAGGGCCAGACTGATCCAAGCCATACCTTCACATAGTAAGTGGTGAGAATTTTCCGGAGATCAAAGACTTGAAGCATGGAAGCCGCGCTGTTGTCAGTGATGCTGTAACCTTCCAGAACATACTTTGTCACGAGCACTTCCCAAGCCAGCCAGCGCTGCCCAAAAGCAGCATTAAAGGAAAGCATGTGAGGAAGGTGGCCAGGTTCACAGCAACAAAAACCTTCATCTTCCTCTACACCTTCAGTGATGGCCTCTACTTCTCGTTGCTGACAGTAAGTTCCTTAGGAGAAAATGGTTGAACAATTTTTACAATTGCTTTAACACCGACTTTTGTTTAAGTGTTTAGAATTCACCCACATCCAATAATATAACACCACATGAACTATTTGTCAATGCATACAAAAGATTTCGATAGCTTAATTTATCATTCTTGGATCACATTCTAGTTAGGTGTCTCTAAGAATCAATTATGGCAGCCACAATGCACTAAAATGGAAAGAGAGACTTAGCATCAACTCTGCTAGCACAAGTTAGTTTTCCTCTCAAGTGGGAGGGGCACAAAGGGGCCCTGCAATCCATTTGCAAAGCAATGAATTTACAGGACAGAACTGAAACCAACTGAAGGTTCCAAAGCAGAATCCACTTTTTAGTACAGACAGTTAAGGAAGCGCAGTGTAACACACTCACCTCTGAATTCAAGCCCCCTCAGCTGGAAGGTGACCAAGCCATTTCCTATCTCTATAAGGTGTACGAGTGCGTTGAGGTAGTCAGAGGCTAGGATGAAGCAGTCCCCAGTACTGTAGTTTCCCCACCGACCCAACAACAAGTCTCCACACAGGCTATGCTGAAGGGAACGGGTTAAATGTTCATAGAAGATTGAATTCAGGTTGTTATCATCTGAACCTGCAGGAAGATTGCATTTGGGTTATTATCTGAATCTGCAGAAAAACATCAAGCTTGAACATCAATTATCACCTCACACTGAATCCCACACTTTTCATAACAGCAACAGTGTTTCAAGGTCATCCTCTGCTCCCCACTCCGCATTTTAAGGAGGGACAACTACTCAGAATGAATGCTAAATAACATATAGTATTTTTGAACCATTTTATTTTCCTTCTTAGTCACTCCTCCATTTGGAAAATTATTCCTTTAGTTCCACTCACGCATATTCCGTCAATCTATTCCACATAATAAAGTGTAATAGCAGCACAGAAGTCTCTCAGTAATTGCTGAGAGTATGTACAGGTCTCATCACCATGACATTGAGCTGCCCTCAAATGATGTCTGGCTTTTTAAAATTAATTAATAAGAATAAAAATCAAACCTCCTTAATCCTACTATGATTGTAAAAATAAAGAATAACGCAGACACACATAAAGATAAGGGGGAAAACAAGAAAAACCTAAAGGAGACTCTGAAGAACAAAGCAAGAGAGAGATGGAGGAGAAAACAGCAGATAGATAATCAGAAAGGTTGGGTTAGAAAACATGAGAATCACCCCCCCATCGCCAAATTCAGACCCAGAGAGCTACCTGGATTTCGATCAAGCTGCGAAGCCAGTCTTGTATTTGAATGATCCACACGCTTTGTGCTGAAAACAATGAAATAAAGCATACTTAACACAAAATTTACTACTGTAAGACAATCAAGGACAAGTAGCTACTAACAGAAAAAAGCATTCCACTGAAACAGATTCAAAAAATTATTTAAAAATAGTTTTATATGCAAATTTGCTGCTCTTCTCATATGTAAAATTATTTTCTGCCTGTAATAACATTATGATCTTACCTATAGTGAGTAACCATATAATAACATTTAGCTTTATATATATGTGTATATATTTTATTACACAGATATAAAAGCTTTAGATATGACAAACTTAAACGATTAAATCAGCACAGCTAACATTCCAGTAGAAGTCACTGAAAGGGCAATTTTCAGAAAGTTATTTTATTGGCTGAAGTTACAACCATAAGTCTTCAAAGTAAGATTTGAAACTTTGTATTTAAGCTATTCTATGTTACAAAGGAAAAAAAAAAAGCAACAAAGCAGTGAAATGAAAAACTAATTCTTCCTAAATACCAGGACTATCCACTCGCCCTATGCTGTTTATCTAACATTTCACTGATTCAATACTCATCAATAATAGCTACTTCAGAGAAATAAAATACAGGCAAGGGTAAGCTGACATGGAGCATCGCTAACTGATTCACCGATCTCATCTTGAGCTAAAAAGAAGAATTTGAAGATTTTTTTATATTGACATTAGCCAGTTTTAGCTATGAAATTAGCAATAGTGAACACAGGTCAAATACCTGTATGAACTGCCCCCAAAACCTTTTTGTACCTAAATTCACTTTCTGGTTAAAATTGCACCTTACAACACTATCTTTTAAAAAATTTCCAGGTTGGCCTACCTTTAAGTAGAAGTTATTTAAGAAGCTAGAACAAATGTTGCCTGCATAAAAGCAGCTGCTACTGTATGTCAGAAATAAGTTCACTAAAAACTTTCAGTGCTATAAAACTAATCTTCTCTGGGAACAAAAAAAAAAAAAAAGGAGCACTTGGGAGATTAAATAAAAAAAAACACCACAAAAAAAACCCAAATACCCAAACCAACATATTTAGCCACAGTTACATTATTAAAACCAAGGGACACAGGCTTTAAAGGTCTTATTTCACCTACTTGTAGTCTCTTTCCCAGAATTTGACAGGCCTGGCATATGAAGTGATGAATATTGCACTTCCCAGAAAAGGATTCAGTGGAGTAGAGAAGAAAGCTGACACAGCTGCTTGGACAAACAACATTGCAGAATCTGCAGGATAACAGAATTAAGGAAAGCGAAGTAACAACTTCCTCCCCTCCGAGGATCTGTGATAGTACCCAAAATATACATCAACAGAAGATCTTTAAGAATTTTTATGCAGCAAAGTGTCTTTACAGTATGTCCAGCAATAAGGGGATTAGTTTTGTTTTTAAAAACAGAAATAGGTGAAAATTCAGTACTAGACATGATGGTCATACTACTTCTCCAAATTCTATGAATAATACTAACTCAACACTTCATTCAAACCAGTCTACAGAAGCTTAAAATGCAAAACGCAAGAACTAAAATAACAGCGGCTCTTGAAAAAGGGAATTACCATTAGAAGTAAAGCCATGTCATTTTCAAAATGAAGCAATTCCCATTCCATATTTCTTTTACGTTAGAATTCTATTCCTACTCTATATGCTACTGGATATTTTCATAGTACTGTAGCAAGTCAGAAACTGTGCATGATTTTTCTTAGATACTCACTAGACAAAGCTGTTCATTCAGCAGTCTATACAGAATCCATTACAACACAACATTCAGCAGTTATAAATACACGACTTCAGGATAAAGTCTGCATTTTCAAAGGATACGTGGCACAGCAAAGGGCTGGGCAAAAGCGTGGAAGGCAGATCCCCATGTGATCTGCCAGGGAGCAATGTATGTATATACAAATCTCAATTTATAAAAGAGTTCCCAAAGCTATAGGAAAAAAAAATAGAAGAAAAAACAAAATTAGTGATTTAGCTGAGAATCAACATGCTTTGCAGTACACAAATATCCCAAGGAATTTACTGGCCACCCTAGACATTTTACTGGTCTACCAGAAGCCTTGAGACTTACAAAAAGGATATAATAAATGAAGCAAGTAACATAACAGGCAGTTCATTGTTCTACTAACAGAAACTCGTGAGATGTTTAGAAAGTTACATGAGCTTTCTCAAGCAAACATAAATGCTTTGGAAAGGAGAAGTCTCGGCTGTCTCAGAGCATGATACCGACCACAGTACCAACAGCACTGACGATCTGGAAGATGACCTATCAGTCAGGACTAACTGTTTTCCCTTTTGGACGATCTGAAACACCTAGAAATAGAGAAAAGTTACCTTGCTGAAGAGTATGGACATGAAGAAGAGATCTAGCAGCATGGTCTCAGTAAAACTTTTGTAATCAAAAGTAAAGAAGAGCACTGTGAAAATAACAGTGACATACTGGCACGTTGGGCTACTGAATGATGAACGCAGCAACTTCAAGCCAGCTATTGTGATCATTAAAGCACCCAACCTGTATAAGAAATTCACACAAAACAGTTACTGATCTGCTGTAAGAAAGAGCATTAAAGATCACCTAAATAGTTACTGTCATGCAATGCCAACCTCTTCAAACTCAAGGTTTAAATTTGGGTTTGCTTTTGGAGTTTGACGGTGGAGTTTTGTTGTGCAGGTTTGTTGTTTGTTTTTTTTAAAGACAACTTCTGATTTCTTTTGGTTTTAAAGGTTACTGTCCAAGTCTTTCTATCAGCATTCTCAAACCAATCAATGTTTCCCGCTTGGTCCCCATGTGTTGCCTGCTCTAGCCGAGAGGTGGCGTTCCCTGCCCATGACAGGGAGGTTGGACTAGATGATCTCTAAGGTCCCTTCCAGCCTAGGCCAGTCTATGATTCTATGATTCCATGATTAGGATTATTTGTAAGAGCTTTGCTAAAAAAATAAGTTAAAAAAAAATCAGAGGTGAAATATCCTTGTACTTGGAACAGAAATCTCGTCTTTAAAGTTAGGTTATGAACACAGAGATGCAAAAATGCTAGAATTGCTCTAGATTAATTATCAAGAGAACGTTAACGAACACTGGATTATCACTACTGCCTGCATGACTCTGCTGCCCTAGCTTATACTGGGGACTGGGGGGTACCATAACATAATGTTAAATTTACAGTGTTCTTTTTCAGATAGCAACTGACAGATGAAAGGTTTATAAAAATAACATTTAAGTAAAGTAATGGCAATAATCCTCCCAAAGGTCTTGTAGTGACAGGAGTTATGAACCCAAAGGAAGAACTCAATAGATCCAGTGAGTATTAAACTTAAACAAACCCCAAACTCACACTCAAAAAAATCCACTACCACCCCAAATACATATTCTATCTTGTTTCAAGATTTATTTTCTCTACAACACTTTAGTTCTAAACCAACAGAGCTTCAATTCCAAAAAAGTCACCTGGCCACTGGTTTTGGAGGCAAAAAGCAGCAGGGCCTCTCACTCAACTGTCATTTGCTGAGACAGTTGCACACATTGCTTGAGGGATTATAACTAAACTCGATTATTAGGGCCAGCGTGCAACTCCACATGCATACAGACTCTACTTAAGGGCTGGAGCGTCTGGAGAATTCATTGATGAGAGCAGAGAGCTGTAGAGGGGCTGCCAGCTAGCACATCAATTCAGAGAACATTACGAAAGACTTAAATTTACACTTGACAATGCCAGAACGTATTGTCACTATCTTGAACCCCAAGTCCAGACAGTCGTATTACAAACTCTGAAGAGCAACAAGGAAATTCTGGTATCACACTAAGATAATCCTGCAACCTGCAATCTTTATAGTACATGCTATGAATTGAATCACCTATCTTCATGTGGATTCCTAGTTTAACATTGTAATACTCCAGTTTAAGTCAGCAAGGTAAGTTGGTTCTATAACAGCTTCAAACAAACAAAAACTTTATTTCATGCCTTAGTTGACGCATTAACTGCCTTCCCATTGAGGCCAAAACTCACTATTTAATTTCCCACCGCAGTCGACATACTCAGGTTACTTGACAGCCTTTTCTACTTACTCAGTATCCAGTTTCTTTGGACTAGCAATATTCTTAGCGCTGCTACTAAGCTCATTGAGGACTATCAGTGGATAGATAACATTCTTCTCTACAAAAAGGAGCCAAATGTGAAGCTTCTCAAACCACATAACATGTGCAGCATCTATCAAGATACATTAAAAAGGAGAAATCAGACTGTAATGTCAAATCAAACTCAGCTAACAAAATAAAGATTCCTGATCCAAGTAATCTGTGGAGCTAAACACTGTATTCTCATACTATACTTTATTAGTTTTATCTAAGTAAAACAGAGAAGCTCCCTCTAAGCTATGGTCAGTAGTCCCAGTGGAATTTTTGCACCGTTACACATCTATACCAAGAGTACTACAACAGTTGGCAAGTTACTTGCTTACTACATGTGGCAGGAAACAAACTGGGTTGCCACCTCTTGACTAATTTCATCAATGCTGATGAAGCTGTTTATGCATTTTATTTCATGCAAAAGGATGTTTCCAACTATATTAGGACTGAAAGACTTCTGGTTTACAACTCCACAATACATAAGAGCAAACATAACCTGCCTGAGGCTTAAGAAATTCTCTGACTCTTATGCAATAATAGCAAAATTAATGCAAATGAAGATAAAATTTATTTTCCCAGGTAGTACAAAGGCTAGAAGAGCCTATGTTAAAGTTATGTGAACCACTGCTGTACACACAAAGGATTAAAGGCATACTTGAAAGGGGCTACAAAAAAGCCCGTCCCTCTTCATTGCTATGACTGACTGCAGTGCCCAGGCGAGCCCCAGCAAAAACTGGAGCTCCTTTTCTACAACAGAAGCCGTAAGGACAGTCCGTCATCAACACAGCATGAGCTGTCGCTAAGTTACAGGGACCAAACTGGGAGATAGTACAAACTTCTGTTTGACATTACTGGTTGTGAATTTCATCTTTCCTGGGAAGACAACTACATGTGGAAATACTGAAGTTGTGTTTCAGTAAAAGGGCATCAACTGTAGCTTCTCTACTTCGCAGATTAAGAATCTTCAGGCATCCAACTGTGCTTTTCACTACCTTCTCCAAATAGAATTTGCCATCATATTGCAATTATTATTCATACTTATCCATAATTACATCCAATCAGTGAGAGAAAGCTCACAATTTAGACATCAGTGAAAAGACTATACAGCATGGGTGCTACAAAGATAGGAAACTTGCAAATAAATTCAGATCATTTTCTGCTCCTGAAAGCAGCAGAATGCTCACTTTCTATTCATTATCATCCTACCGTGAAAAAAAAACCCAAAAAACCAGCTTCAGTGTTTAACTCAGAGAAAGCTCACAATTTAGACATCAGTGAAAAGACTATACAGCATGGGTGCTACAAAGATAGGAAACTTGCAAATAAATTCAGATCATTTTCTGCTCCTGAAAGCAGCAGAATGCTCACTTTCTATTCATTATCATCCTACCGTGAAAAAAAAAACACCAAAAAACCAGCTTCAGTGTTTTTTAACTCATTTCAGATAGAAATTCCTTAAGTCTGCTGGTAACAATAAAAACCTTCCAAAAGTGCAAACCCCTACTGACACATTTACCTATACTGGAAAACTAATCATCAGTATAACTAACTTCACACTTTCTGCAGCCTCCAGGAAAAGATTTCCTGGAAATGTAGGCTTTAACACAAGGTGCAAGTGCGCATCTATACAGATCAACCAGCAAGACTGGTCTCTTAATGTGTTTTTCCATTAGTAGGCCAATCACTGTTGTTAAACATGTCAACAATACCATTAATAGTCCAATCCACACGAAAATAATCTCTGACAGCATTCACCATACCCAATTCTCTAAAAGATTTGGAAACTTACTGTGCTGAAAGAATACCTAGTGAAATGCAGTCTACTTTTATAAAAAATAAGGCAATCACAAGCACAAACTTCACAGCTTAAGATTTTCAAGACTGTGCTTTAAACAGAACTACTCTGAGATGATGCTAGCACATGGAATATCATCATCAGTTAAGAGATACATAAAAATGTCATGGAACCAAAGCATGAGGAACTGACAGACTAAAACATTTCCAGATTAGATGCCATTAAATACTCCAGTAGAGAGAATAATAAAGAAGAAAAATTAAATGTATCAATAGGTAACACAAGTTGATCAGCAACTAGAGTAAATTCAGAAAAAGTGTCATGAATGGTTACTTACTTCGGACTTCAAACTGATAGTATTCCTTGGTTTTCAGCAGTGGGTGAGAAAAGCAATGCCAAGGAAGTTGCTTGCGGAGTTGAGGCAGAACATAATGGGTCACAAAGCCTACCGTACCCACCAATGCATAGAGAACATAACTTAAAATAGGCTAAAAAGAAGAATTGAAGAAATTAAGGCTTGTGTTTTATAAACAAAACCATACACTGACAATGTCATACTATTTCCAGCATCCAGGCAGGTGTACCTGTAATGATGTTGGAAATGTATTTCCTCATGAGAAGCTGTACTATCAACTTTAAGATCAAACAAGTAATGCTTGTGAGAGAACAAGCCATCTATTTCTAACAAATTTTCACTAAGTTGAGAAGTATTTTTAAGGAAAAACAGTACACCAATCTTCCTTCATCATCCATTGCTTCTGACCCATCTGCGTTTCATTTCACAAATGATAAAGCTATTATCCTCCAAAGTCTGAGCCCAATTTAGATTTTCATCAGCCAGACAACAGGAGGTATAAGCAGAAGGAAAAACAAACCATTAATCTTACATTATCTTGAGAAGGTAAATAAGAAGCCTCCCTCCAAGACCAGATTCTTTCACAGACATGACAAAGTACTACTATATTAACATGATAAAAAGTCTGCATCTGACAGTAACGCTTTCTGTACATTAAAACTTTCTCTAAATTTCTAGACATGTCATAGAAAAATCAGAATTGCATTGCCTTGTCATAAGCTCTTGATTGAGAAATTCTATGAAGCCTAAACATGTTATTGAACCATGCAACCGGTGAAGAGCATTAGCTAAGTTTTTCAAGCATGGGAGAAAGCAACAGTTCAGAGGAATGCTGAAGTCCAGCTGTACAACAGAAGTGATACTTTTCTTAAAAAAAACCAACAAACTAGTACACCCGCTTAGGTAGGGCACTTCACCTGAAAACCTGAAGGAACTTAAACATATATGCTTTTAAAAACTATTTTCTTTAACTAAAGGCAGCAACATATATGCATTTTATATATATAT
>NW_009708397.1:0-1278 GCF_000703405.1 Apaloderma vittatum | reverse complement strand
GTGGTTCAGGGAATTTTGAGCTTTAAGTTGATTTTGCATCTGTGACATGATGGACAACTTGGCAAGCCTGTTAATTTGGTTTTGTTATTTCCTCCCTAGAAATGTAGGATTAATGCCTCTGCCGCTATCTGCATCCTAGGGAAATGGCTCAGTGTGTAGAGCGCTATCTACGACTTGTTTGGATTATGTGGTCAACCCACAGGCACTTATTTTGTATGACCCATCCCTGAGGTCTTCTTGGGATAATTACATGCAAACCGACTTTCCTTTGAGGACTGTTATATGTATATATTCCCTGCACAGTATACTAGTATAATTTATGGTAATTCCTTCTACCTCTGCCATCTTTGCTAGTTGTTTTCTAGCAGACAAGTACAAGTAGAATAGGACTCTGAACTGAATGGCCTAGCTTTGTTTTATGAGGTTAAATCTACTAATTGTTCAAAAAAGCACGTCAAGTCAAAGTCAAAGGGAGAACCTTCTGGATTAAATCAGGGAGAAACTCTACAGTCTGGCAGGAGGAATGTATGAGGAATACAGTGTGATTCTGATGTCTCTCGGAAGGTGTGATGTTATCCTGTCTGGCACTATCCTATTAGGTACGTGATGTGAAATGGTATAATGTTGCACGTGAAGAAAAAATGTTGGATTAAAAGCTGGAATAAGTAAAGACAAAGCCAAGTAGGCTAACAATAGCTTTGTTGTAAGCCAACAAATAAAAAACCAGTTCTCTAAACTAACTATGGATGTTTCCATTCAACTGAAGTTAATATAATTTCATGCAGGCTTAGCTTTTTATCATTAGATGTACCTTCACACCCACACAAAGTTTATTTCTGGTTCTGCCTATGAATTCTTAATGTTCATGGTTTAATAGGATGTGTATTGGCTGAGCCAATTGGTGCTGCAGCTACTACATGTTTTAGGCTCACTGTACCTGTCATAAAGGAAAAAAAAAGGTGTCATAACCTTCACGGCTGTCTCCTATATCAGTCTACTTTATCTGATGTAAAAGCATTAATAAAACAGAAGTGCAGGATCAGCTGGTTTGCTAACTCTCCCATGTCTTAGCAAAAAACACCTAAGTCTGATGTTACTTCTTTAAAAACAAGAGAATTCTTTTGTCATCTAGCCCTCCTCTGGGCTGTTGTAGCAATCAGTATTCCCAGACCCTGCCTCAGTCCATCAACACTGACAGAGCAGTTCTGTATGAAATTATCGCCGGCATTAGGGGAAGTGAAAGCTTCGTCTGGGATTTTAGAGTACAGGTGAATGTCC
>NW_009708396.1:0-29251 GCF_000703405.1 Apaloderma vittatum | reverse complement strand
AAGAGAACATCTCTTTTTTTTTCCCCCTAGAACACTTTTACTCAAAGTGCTTATTTGTATAAGCATGTGCTAACCTGATGAAGATGCATTCATTTCTTCTTCACAAGTCTTTCTCCATTTGTAGGTTAACCATTTTTGTTCAGCCACCCTTGAATAAGTATGGGTGAGCAACAAACCTTCACCAAGTTGTATGTATCCGTTTCATGAGAGAAATGGTACATACAGCAGGAACAGCTATCCTTTCCTGAGTGTGAATCCAGAGATTCCTGACAGCTGACCTGTGACAGTTAGGCAAGCTCTGTGAGTCCCAGTTTGGAAATAGAATACTTTCTTCCATGTTATTAAAAGCAATCTCTTAGAAACAGATCTTTCAGGTAGGTTACTAGAAAGATATGCCTCCACATTCTTGTAGCTGAACACAGGTTATCGGTTATGCTTGTTTTATAAGTAAAAACTTGTCACATTTATAAGAATTACCTGACAGTGCTGCTGCTGTTACTGTTGCATGATCCGATGGCCCCTGCAATAAGCTTTGCTCTGTAAGTGGTAATTCCACCGGGGTGGCAGAGGCTGCCTGTAAAGCAGGATATGCCGCAAGTCCTTTTCTGTCAGCTGAGACAGTGGTGCTCTGACCTGGGAGCTGGGCTGGGTGATAATAATAAGAGCTGCAAAAAGGTGCCGAGGTAGGACTATGGTCAGAGAACGAAGTAATTCTGGTGTGATTTCTTCTGTATAGAAGAGGGAAGACATGGGACCTTGTGGCTGCCAGAGCCTGTGGTGCTGCAGTGTTGCATTTCTGTGCTCTCTAAGTGTGTGCCCTCTCCTTCCTGCTCCTTCACTTCAGGAACAGCTCTTCATTTATTGCTCTCAGAGATGTGTTCACTCTCCTGATTGACCCATCCTCCCAGTGAGAGAACTGCTCTCATCTTAAGCGTAGTCTGAGGAACAGTTTCAGTTTACTTGGGATTATTGCAGCTTCCTCAGTAGCCTGCTCTTAGCTTTTCTTGCTGCAGAATTGGAACTACTTGTGGTGCTGAACTGGGGACATAAAAGTCATGGAGATCTAAGCAGGATGAAGGCTACTGCTCCCGTGGCTCCTGTGGCTTAGCCTGCAACTCACAGCTGGTGCTCTGGGTGTTGTATCCTCCTGTACATCTTGTCTGTTAGTTGACATGGTGGGAAGAAAAGATATCCAATTCCATTGGACCTGTATTTGCCCTTTGGAAAGGGGATGGTTCCAGCAGAAACAAAGAAAAAGACCACATCCCATGTAAAATATTTTGGAAAACTACTCATCTAGAGCTGCTGGTGTTCAACCAGTGAAATGGCTGTTTGGAGATGGACGACTTAAAAGAAGTGAAGCAACTGTAAAACAAGTTTGAATTATTATATACAAGCTGAAGGCAGAATACCATTTATTTATATAGGACAGTGCTTGTGAAAAGTCAAAATCCTAGAGTAAGTTTGAGTACAGTAACAAGCCCTTCTGTTGCTGAAGGATTCGATTTAAATCAGGATTTGACAAATAGACTGCACGTGTCGTTGTAGCGAGATTTGGCATTATTAGTGGAGTGTGTGCTTCAGCTCTGGTGGTAGAAATAATGTCATCCATAGTTTTGTCAAGAAAAGAGGTACTTCAGTGATCAATTTTCAGAGATTTTAATGAGAGTTAGACAGTTCAATAACTATGTTTTCCATATGGCCAAACTCCTAATTGTCCATAGAATACTCTAGAGGTCGGTATAAATCTTTACCATCCACTCACATATGTGTCTGAAAAAGTTGACCTTGACTCTTGGTGCTTTCTATTTGAACCCTGAAGAATATTCATCCTGGTATAGTAGAATAATTTCTATATAAATGAAAACGGTAATTCAACAACATAGTGCAGTTCGGAGCTTTGTGGTCCACCTTCGGAATACAGTGTGTTACAGTAACTTTGGGCAGATATTTTTCTGTGATTATAAGCTGAATGAGAGCTCTGTGAGCAGCTTGGCTTTTATTACCATATCATAGCTTGTAAATCATGCTGTATTAGAAAGGGCTTGTTAAAAGTTTTTAGCCAGTACAGCAGAGGAACAACTGCCAAGCCTTTGTGTATGCGCCTAGAAGTCCTTAGCTGGCTAACGGATGTACTTCAGTGTTATTCCCAGGAACTAAACACGTTTTGTTCTCTGGTGATATTCTTAGCTTGAGGAACAGATAACATGCAGCGCGCGGTGAGTCATGGTGCCCGGCACTGCTTTTCCTTCACAGTGGTTTGAAGGAGGATGAACACTTTGCTTTGCCATCTCTGTGTCTAATTTTAGTAGGCCAGCAGGCAGGAGGACTTTCAGGGCACCTTCTCAGATGATGGCATCCAAAACGTTAAAACTTAAAAATGGGCTCTGGTTTTAGTTCACTTTGGAGGGATTAGGGAGATCTGGTTCCGCCAAGTGTGCTGCGCGTGGGTATGGCTGGGTGTTACCACGATAATGTCCAACGTTGTATCTGATCATAACACAGCTCCTGTTTCTAATTTCTGCGTAAATACACAGGATCATCTCTGAGTATTAATTTGTGGCACTTCACTAAATGGACATGAAGGAGATGTGCTTGTCTTATTGCGAAGCAGAATTCGACCCCTAGTACTTTGGCAGCAGTCATAAAAGAACCATAATCTGTTCTTTTTATCCTTTTACATTAATGGACTGTTAAGAGTAAATTTTTGTCCTGAAATGAAATAAGATCTTGCAGCTCAAGCTGACTGCTTTTCTGTTCTCTTATCAAGAAGGTGACTTGTCTAGAATATAATTGTGTATCTCTCTGACGGGTACACACACACACAAATAAAAGACAAGGATTTATAAGTAATGTTTTGGTGACTTTGCTAATGTACATCTTGTCCAGTATTATGACCAAATATGTTTCACATCATAAATCATGGTTGAATTTAGCTTCACTGTGATTTTTTTGCTATTTATAGTAAAAGAAATTCCTTGAGCTCCATATAAAGCTACTTTAAATAAGTTTTCCGATCACGAGTGCAATATAAACTAACCTAAAGCTAGTCTAAGGAGCTTTAGCCACACATATAATTGCAGAAAAAAAATTAAATCATTTAAAAATCACCAACTTTGATTGTATATGTTTTGAAAACTTTTAGATTTGTCTGAGGCAGCCTGCCAAAGATGGTGTTTGTTTCCATGTAGACTTTGTTCTAACAGTGCTGCATGCTTGAAGTCATGTAACAGTGTGTTTAGAAATGTTTTATTCCTGAGTTTTTTTCCTAAAATTTTAGTCCATTGTTCTTATGTGCTTAAGCTGGACCTGAAAACCTTTTTGATATGTGGGATTTTCACATTTGGTAGTGTATTCATAGAGAAAATATTTGAAATTTTCCATCAATGTACACATGAAAAATAGCATTTTATGCAAATACTTAGAAACTGACAATTTAGATAGTTACCAGACCAAATTTTATTTAAAATTATGTCTCTTATGTCATGAAGTGGTCATGAAACTGCAGTAATATGTTAGCAAGTAATTATTGGACAATTGCTTTAAAAAATGTGAAAAAAAGAAAAAGTGGAAATAGATTATTAAGGTGATGGCAGTTATTTCCCATTTGGTGCCTGAAAACACATAATAAGGTGTGTCTGATTTAAATTAAAATACAGTTTAAAATGGCTGTAAATTTAGTGAGCTTTGTAGAGATAAAAATTTGCAGCATTGACTGAAATCAGTGTTACAAATTTTTATGCCCCAAATCTCCCCTGGACAAATGAAAATAAGAAAGTGAGTTAATATAGTCCCTGGAAGTGTTCCAGGACAGGCTGGACGGGGCTAGTGGGAGATGCCCCTGCCTGTGGCAGAAGGGTTGAAACTAGATGATCTTTAAGTCCCCTTCCAGCCCAAACCATTCTATGATTCTATAATCTTATTTTGAAAATTAGTACTGCAAAATGATTTTTCATAGAAACAAACCAATTTAATTGTAGTGTACTAAGTGTTGGGTTTATACTAACTTGATCAGTCTTTTAAAATAACTGTTACTTTTGAATTGATATTAAAAGCATTTCCATATTTATTTTTTTTTGCTGTTTTGATCTTTTCAGGACTTCTTTATAACAAAGTCTCTTGTATTTTTTTTTAACACAGGTATCTATCCATTCCGGAACTAATATTTGCTACAACCAGAGACTGAAATGGTATGACTGGAGCTTTAAATAATTTCACTTTGTCAGCTCCATCATTTACTGAGAACTTGGAACGGAATTTGAACTCTGCTTCTGCGCTATCCTAGGTTATAATGCCATCCTTGCCTAATGAGGGAGGTATGTGAGTCTTAGATTTTTAATATAGCCTATTAATTATGCAGTATGCTTGTACCTCTGAGTTGCAGCAAAATAAATGTGTTTTTAGTTCATTTGTGTATGTTATGTGAGATACAAAGACGTTGATAGTTACAACTTTATTTTTCAAAGATAACCAAGGAACCACTCCTCTGACTTTGAGTTCGGAACTACCCTATCAAAGCACAATTAAAAGGAAAGTCAGAAAGAAGAAAAATGGAGTCATCACTGCAAATGTTGCTGGCACAAAATATGAAATTGGTAGGAAGTAACTTTTTTTTTTCATCCTAATAGCCATATATGTGAATGAATTGCTAACTAATAGAGTGAATTAATGGATTTTGCATCAAGCTGTCAGTGAGACATTTCCAAGAAATCTTTGTCTTTTTTTTGTAGCATTGAATTGATAGCTTTGCACACTGCATCTGTTACTCCCCATTTGTTACTCAGAGAAGTGCCTTGAAAGGCAAAAAAAAAAAGTGGAAAACCCCTTAATTGTAAATTACGTATGTGTTTGGAAGTTTACTTAAAGCCTTGAAAGATGACCATTGTAAATTTAATGTCAAGTACTTTAATTATTTTGCAGAGGTTTCTCAGTAAAATCTACTAATGTTTTGTATTTTGATGCTTGGGACTACTTCAGAGAAATCTTTTCTCCTAGAAACTGAGTTATGCCTGGCACACAATTAGTCCTCCTCCTTTCTTTTTAATATTAAAATAATGCTATTGCTTTTGTAAGTCCTGTACGTTGACTAAGAAGACATTCTTGTCCCCTGTCTGCAGTGACACTTATAGTCATCACTGTTTTAAAATTGACATATGTGGTAGCTGAGATTAAGTCTAAAAGCCGTGCAAGTGGACTTTTACTAGATGATTGTGGAATGCCCTGAAGCTCTTTACAATTCCCCTCAGTGGTTGTGCTCTGATTCCAGCCTCAGTACAAGGTGCTGTAACATTGTAATAACAGGTTTGCAGTAGACTGATGGAAATATTGCAAGAAAAATAATAGCTTGCATGTTAACATTGTTCGTGGACAAAGGGCTGAATATTCAAGTGTTTAAAATCTTAATTGTTTTTTTAAACTTTGAAAATTAATCTATTTTAGAGATTCAAAATATTTCCTAAGTGTGTGATTTCTCTGTAGTACGAGTAGTGATACAAGAAATGGGATTTGTGAAAACACGTGATGAAGATGAAACAGCCAACCTTATATGGAGCGATTCTGCTGTGCAGCAAGAAAAGATTGCTGAACTTCGGAATTATCAGGTAAGTGCGGTAGCTAGGATTTCTGACATGATTTCAGTAAATTGCTTCGCTCTGAAAACTTCAGGAATGTGTCACTTTCGGTCAGTTACATTTGCATGGAGAAAAAAAAAATCCCCACAAAACAGCACCAACTGGATTGTAATAAGGCGACACTACTGCGTAGTTAAAATCCTGTCCTCTTTTTTGTTCATACCACCTGGAATCTGTTTTTTTAAAGATTTGGGGCTGTTCTTTTTTTTCTGCCAGTTGGGTGTTGTGAATGATCAGATTTTGAAAGATGCAAAACATAATTTATAAGTTACTCATAAGCTTTTAAGCAGTAAGTTAAGAAGCAGAGCTCTCTCCACAGTTTCTGTGAATGAATAATTCTTTTCTTTACCGTTGCTTTTTGCTGGCATTCTTTGTTCCTAGGCAGCTTTGTGAACAAGAATGTGATGGTCTCCTTTCATGTCAGAAAATAAATCAATGTGAACACTCAGGCTGGTGGAGGAGAATAAAACTTAAAACATCTTTAGTATTGCTACGAATGCATAGTATAATATAAGATATTATCTTCAATAATTCATATGTAAAACTAATTATGTTTGACTGAGCATGCAGTTGAATGTTTTAAATGATTTTACTAGATATGCCAGGAAAATTCAAAGGTGCCAACTAACTTCCTTTTATTCTCCATCCTCAGAGAATCAACCATTTTCCAGGAATGGGAGAAATCTGCAGAAAGGATTTTCTGGCAAGAAACATGACTAAGTAATATTTCTTTTAACAATAAGTTTTTCAGCCATAGCATTTAATGCAGTACAATACTGAATTATTGCTTGTAAGGTTTGTTCTTTTTTTACTAAGAGATTATGGGAAGACCAAGAGTAATTTCTAGACTTCCTTAAGAACTTTGGCCTGGTCCTGGATCTGTAGCTACTGTATCTCTCCAATTGACTTCAGTGGAGAATGATGTGGGTTCAGTTTTCTGCCTGTGCGTTGTAGAAAGTAGGAGAGCCTCAAATTATTTTATAATGCAATTAATATATATATACACCCAGGCATTATATGCTGTAATGGTAGAACAGAAAAAATAACTTGTGTGAATGGATATTAAAGAGTTTATTTTCAAATACAGTCTGATTATACCTCTCTCAACCTACTGAATTCTGAGTCTGAAACCCAGTTTAAAGGTATTCAATGCGGAGACTGTACATACTATAGATAAGAAGGGAGTAATTTCCTTGATATGAAAATTCTGGGTCAAACATATCTATGTTGTGATTTAACTTTATCCATAGATGTAGCAGGGTTTTAATCAGTCTGTGTTTTCACAGTACTGGCCTCACAATTCAGTACTTAATAATATTAATTTATAAAATTCAGGAGAGACTGTTTGTGAAACAGATATACGTATGTGGAATCACAAGTCAGTTGGGATATATGGCTGGGCAGGCTCTTGTCTAAAGAGTGGAGGATTTTGTTCCATACAGCTGCTGCTCTGTCTTAAAATTTATTTGAACAGGATTGTGCAGAAATACTACTGCTGTTCTCTTGCTTTTCTGCTGCTTGCAGTCTTTTCTATTCCGCTTGCTGACTTGTGCAGAATAACTGGGTTTTGTACCATCAAGAGTTCATGAAATAACTGCTGAGAATTTGTGGCAAGTGGATTCTTCTTTTTCTTTTCCATGTACCTTTGTTGTTATGCTGGTATCACCCTTCCATTTTATGCAAGCTCTGTGGAAAGGAGGGAAAGAACCCATCTACCAGACTCTGAGAGGCAAATACTCTTCTGGAGGAATTGCACTTCAGGAATTCCTCTTACAGCTGATCTCCAGGCGCTCTGGATGAATGAATGGGAACAGACCCATGTTTGCGATATTTGTTTTTTGTTTGTTTTTTTTTTTGCAGCACCTGCCTTGTTTATGTTTAGTAGATTTGTGAACTGATCATGGACCAATAATTGTTCCTTCTTTCATACTTGAAATAGCAGAGGACCTTGTAACCTAGGCAGCAGAACCTGTGTTATTAAACTGACAAGTCATGTCTTTAGTAACCTGCATTTTGTTCAACATCTGTAATTCTTCTGCACAGAAAGCACTCTGAGAACCAAGAGCACAGCCTGACCACATGTGAGAGCTAAAATAGCACTCAGAGGAACAGTAATTGCTATTTAATTCTTAGACCTCCTACTAAGGACTGCCAAGGCTACAGGATAGAGCAGCACAGTGGAAGAGTGGCTGCCCACAGAAGCAGATATCGGATGTGCTGACTGTTGTAATGGAGCAGGTCTTGATTCCACAAGCTATTGCTGGTATCCCTGAGCCATTTCTGAACAGGGCCAAGCAGGGAAGAACAGAGCTGAATTCTTCCATTGAAGTTTTTAGTGAGCACCAAAACTTACAAACAGTGGTTAAGTGTTCTGCTTCGTATAATTAAGTGTTTGTAGTCTCTCCAGTTATGCATAGGATAGAGAAATGCACATAGAACTGATGTAATTGCAGGCACAAAATAATCTAGAATTATATCTATATTTCTAGACTCTATCTAGAATACCATGAAGCTGTATTCCCTGAGTAGACAGTATGTGTATGGAAACCTATGAGTAAGCTAAATGACAAGTCTCTGTCGTGTAACACTTCAGGATACTTATGATAAATAATTCTGAGAAGGATAGAAACTAACATGAAAATTGCTTTTTACTGTAAAATAGGAAAAATTGTGCATAGATAAGCTATTCACTTAGCAAGATAATAACATTTTTAAATATATAACAGAGAGTAGTTTAAAATATGCATGAATCATGAATTATAATATCTATTTGTGCTTTTAAAAACTTTTTTTGAATATTTGGTGGCTTTCATCAAACCATGTTTGTTAAAATAATAGTTACAATGAAGCAACAGAAGCACTGAACCTCAGCTGTACTTCGGGACCGCTGTAGCTATTGTAGTTTCTGCAGGGTGTTTGTTGGATAGTTGGCTAAACAATTTGGTGACAGTGTATCTATTATACCAGCAGGGCTTGGCTACAGTCCTAGCCTTACAGATGTACTTGGCAGCTCTGTTTTTTTCCACCAGTATTTGAGCCACTTAAAGTGTCTTATGCTGCATCAGGAGTATTATGTAGGATCATAGTAGAATTGAAAAATTGAAATTACCTTGTAAGGTTCTTTTAAGTTACTCTGATGCTGTTACTTTTCATTATAAAAGCAGAAGTATACTTAAATGTGTAATGAATTTAAAAGTATTAAATTTCATCATAGTGCTATTAAAAAAAAATCAAAGTTGGGGAACTTCCTATATCAGTTACTTTCTTTTAAATCATCCACTCACTTTCTGTGGGTCTGTGGATATTTGTATTTTAGATGTGTCCATCCTGTGTTTATAGAGTACTTGTAGTTTTGAGTTAACTAAACTAATTTTGTACAAGGTTGTGTATGAAGTTTCAGATATTCTGAGTACCTGAAACAAACTAGCTGCGCCAGTATTTAACTCAGCAAAGACTGAATTTATTCTGCTGGGAGCTGTGGTATAGCCCTCTGCACAGTACCACCAAGTCCACGTTGCTCCTGTAACTTGGCTGCTCACTATACTAACACTCCTGTGTTTAAAGCTAAGCCGTGAGTATCTCGCGCATACTCCGCCAGTCTGGTGCAGGTATATGCTTCCCATCTGCCAGATACATCGCTTTGGGTGATGGAAACTCCTACTGACTGAATTCTCTACCATTTTGTCTCTTCTGTTTGTCTTTTCTGCACAAACAGAGCTGTGAAATGAGTTCTGCTCACCTCAGCTGCCCCAGCTGTTAAAGCAGGGAGATCAGGACCTTGCTGCATCCTTTAACCAGGCTCAGTTTCAGAAATTGTTCCCTAGGACATCTTAACATTTTTGGTTTAGTTCTTTTATTTTCCTCCTCGTCTACCTTTGCATTTCTTGGCTTTCTTTTGACAAAAGTGTTCAGGGAAACGTAATTGTAACGTGCTGGTACCAAGCACAGATCCAAGCTTGTGTGTTTTGCCCTATGTTGAAGGTGCAGGAGCAGTTGCTTGGCCTGTGTCAAGATATATTTATGACAATTTCTTACTTTTGAAATACCTTAAAAGACAAAAAACTCTTCTTGAATTGCTTCTGTTTTAATTTTAAATTAATTCCTTGTAATTAATTAAACTCCAGATATTCCAGGTCTTATCTTTTTGTTTGTGTGTTGATCCTCATATGTCCCTGAACACATACCTATATGAAAATTAAAATACTTGCTAAATATTCCCACCCCTCCTAAGGGGGAAAAAAAAAAAAGGAGGAGGTAGTATAGGAATACAGGAGTCTCTTAGGTAGGAGAAGATTTATAATCACGTGGTCTATTGTAAGTTTAATACTTCTAAGAATAGGAGTATGGTTAAATCATCTGAGTAACTGAAGAAAACCTATAACAAGAGTGAGATGGATGCCAGTAAAATAATAACCAAATATGATAACAATACAAGAGAGTCTGCTTTTGTTATTCTTAAAGTATGCGTGATTATGTTATAGAGCTCTAACTCTTCTTAAACAGCTACAAAAATTTGTCTTCGTATTTTGCTAAAAAAGTTTCCTTGTCAGATTATTGTAAATGCTTTTTAATCTTGAGGACTGAAACATCAAAGTAGTTAAAAGATTTTAACTCAATTATACCTTCCTGCAGAATGATCAAGAGTCAGCCTCAGGAGTATAGCTTTATTCCTCGAACATGGATCTTCCCTGCAGAATATACACAGTTTCAGAACTATGTAAAAGAACTGAAGAAGAAACGCAGACAGAAAACGTTCATAGTCAAACCAGCTAACGGTGCAATGGGACACGGGTAAGTTGCTTGTTAACCTCAGTCTTCTTACCCATTGAAGGTGGAATCCAGTGCTATTTGCAACATTGACAGAAGCTGTATATTAATAAGATTGTATTTCAAGTTGCATGATGTATCTAGTAATGAACGAAGGCTTTATGAGCAGAAACAGCTAAAATATAAAGCCAAATTGAAATGGTATTTTAATGCTCTGAATGTGGCATAATTAGAGAATGTATTTTCTGATGAAACTCAAAAAACTGTTAAGATCAGTATTATTTTCACTGTGACTTTATCTAAAAAAAATATTTATGGATCTGTTGTGCTTAGACTTAACGGGATGAGATTGTATTGGGCATAACTGGCAGGGTTTGGGTGGCTGGGGGCTGCAGGGGTGTCGTGTGTGGGGGGTCAGGGTCTTTCCCAGCTCAGAGACCTGCCCAGGCACCCCATTGCGTACCAGAACTGCAGCCAGTCGGAGAAGCATAAACATATCTGAGCAGCAGCCAAGAAGTGTGGGAGAAGCAGAGGAGATGCTGTTGGGGATGTGGTACACTCTTGGAAGGAGGTGACACCTGTGCTGGAAGAGCGACATCCCTGGAGACACTGTGACCTGCAGTGGAGTTGAACCAGTTTTGCTTGTGACAGGATTGGGCAGTAAAAAAAGAAGATAAATTCTTAACTCTGTTCTGATATTTCTGGTATTTGTTCTGATATTTCTAATATATGTTCTCAGATATTTACATTTTACTGCTTTTAATATTGATTTGGATTATGCAGTGCAGCAAAACTCTCAGTTATCAAAAATATAGCAAAATTAAAAGTACAGCCTCCAAACTTTTCCATTTACTTGTTTTCCAGTCCTCTTGATAAGGTCAAAGATAAACTGAAGGGAAAAGTAGTGGCATAATTCAGAGAAATGCCTGGAAAGTACTTCGGTGTTTTAGAAGTATTCAGCATCAGAACACTGAAATGTGACATAAATAATAGAGGGTAAGATGAAGGCAATAAAACCAAGGGAGTTTGAGGTTAATAATTATAACTCTGAAAAATATTAGCTAATACAGTTACTTAAAAGTTTATGTAGTTAGCACTGCCAGTTTATAATCTGTATATAAACCGGTTTTTATTCTGATGTGGCGAAACTGGGACAGAGGACTGGTAAGCTTAATCTGTGCCATCCTGAGTGGCACCGATCAGTGTTCTGCTTTGCAGACATCTTCACTAAGTGAGGTTAGCACTGAGAGGTCTTTGCAAGCTGTGCCTCAGACAAAAGTTATGACAATGACTGGAAGTCTGTTTTTAGAGCTGCAAGGGGAATAATCACACAAGTTGGAGACTGGTCGTTCTGCCAAACAGTTTTTAAGTGCAGAGGGAACCCATTATTAAAAAAAGTTGAATCAAAGGAAACAAAGTTATTCTGAAATGGCTTATTGCCTTTTTTTTTTTGTTTGGTGAAGCGCCATAAAGGACAGGAAAAGAAAAGCCATGTAAGCAAATAGAACTTCTTCTCTGTCCTATAAATCAGACATGTAAGTTTCTGTCTGTAGGTAGACTCTGGCATGACTACCTGGATAGGTGACCATGAAAATCTATTTTGAAGACTAATATCAGAGTTTCGTGTTTTTAAAATAACTTTTATTTTCATCAGGATCTCTTTAATAAGAAATGGAGAAAAGTTGCAAGCTCAGGATCACTTGATTGTTCAGGAATATCTTGACAAACCGTTTCTTATGGAAGGCTACAAGTTTGATTTACGTGTATATATTCTTGTTACCTCCTGTGATCCATTAAAAGTATTTTTATATCATGATGGACTGGTGAGAATGGGCACAGAGAAGTATCATCCTCCCAGCGACTCAAATTTGGTAAGCTGGAGTTCATTCCAATTTATTGCTTATGCATGTAGACTTTTACCTGTATGGTGTGAGGACAAGGTGAAATAAAATAAATTGTGATATAAGATTCAATTAAAAAATTAGGGATTTGCATTTATGTATGTTAAAGAGTTTAAATATTTCCTAAAAGAAATCAAAAAGATGTCAGTTACTGACATTCAACCTAGAAAATCACTCCAAGGAGAGTTATATTGCTTTTATATTTATTTGAGACACTTTCGAGTTGGGTGAGGAGGCGGATTAACTTTATCTCCTGCTAGATCATTGTTTAACATCCCTGAAGTGTAGAGCTTCTGCTGAGGATCCTGCAATGCTTCAGCCGTTGTGCTGGGAACCTGTGCAGGCAGGGAAACGATAATGGAGAAGAGCAGTGCATGAGTGTGGTCCCTGCAGTCCCTGAATGGGAAGGAATCTGCTGCTTGTGCCATCAGCGACGGCTGCAGTAGGGAAAAGGGGATATACTTGGTGTGCGGGGCTGCTGATAAACTTGCAGAGAACCAAAAAATGGTAAGGGACATGCTGAAGTTTTTGGACACGTTAATCCTACTGTTAACTGTGTAGCACTTCCCCATGCTGAGAGGTGTAACCGCTCTCTTCTGGCACAGACCAAAATGCAGATGTCCATTAAGAAAGAAGCAGATTTGAAGCATTGGGAGGCATCAGTAGGTTTTCTTATACCTTAGTCTGTATTCTGTTGCTACCTTATCTTTCATTTTTCATACCGTATACTTTTAGAGCTGCTTCAGTGTAATTATGCAATACACAGCATATGGAGAGGCTTCTTCCTTACTTGTCACTTAAAATAGTGACTGTCTCTTCATGCACCTTTGAGGAATACAGGTATAATTGGTAGTCCAGTAGAAATGGTGTATTTGGAAGAGTTCCAGTATTATATATTATGTAATAGTTTGCTGTTAGTATTTTTTTTTACTGTTACTAATCTCGGCATTAGCAGAACTGCAATATGCTCTGAGCGGATGAGCAGAAAAGCAGTTTTTTCTGAGTTCTCCCAACTGTTCGTGTTGTAGTTTGTCTGTGGTATGAAATAACCTGGCTTATCACTAATGACGTTGTTCGTTGGGTGACGTTGTTCCCCAGTGACATTGGTGCAGATAACTTCAGACTGAAGATTAGTTTGGATGTTTAACAAAACACTTTGTTTTTTTATAGTCTGAAAGATAATTGCTTTTGTCTGAAATAATTTAAATTTCATGGAAGGATGACAGTTATAATGACTCAAAAACAATAGGTTTCAGAATGATTCTCAAAGCAGTAATTGGAAGCCATGGGAGAAATTCATTACTAATACAATATATTGCTCATTAGTTTGCAATTAAATTGATTGGTTTTGTTAATTTCATTAAGTTTTTTTTGAAAGATAAGTAAGTGCATTGAGATAAATGTCAGCAGCAGGCATGTGTTACCTATTGGCTATCTTATCAAAAAGGAATTGAAACAGAAGGCGTGTGGGCAGCTTAGTATATCAACTGCATTCAGGAAAGAAACAAACATGACGGAGAACTGTCACTGTGATGAAGACAGTCAAAATGGTAGTGTAAGTGGAAAGCTGAATTAATATCTATACTGGGAGATAATGTAAACATAAATCATGATTTATAAATTGGCCTTGGAAAAGTAATATTTATTTTTTTTGAATGCAGCTGATAACATGAATCTATTGCTGGTGACGTTTTGCTCTGTAAAGGACCTATAGCACTCACTCATTTATGTAATATATATCTTGAAATTTACCTTCCTCTGATGTATGGCTACCAGCCAGTCAAGAATGAGCAATTTTAACAGATACCAACATCGCAGATGAGTTTATATGTAAAAGATATTGTAAAGTATCACTATAACAAGAACATTTCTCATAAAGAAATTACAGTGAAAACTGAAGTGTGGGATTGGCTATGAAACAGATGCCAGGTTTTTTAGCACTTCAAAAATAGCACTTTATTGTTTGCTTCTCGTGGAATGTAATCATTTTGTGAGTTATGGTAACTGATTTTCACTTTTTTAGGTAGTTGTTTACATGCAGACTTGTTGAAGTGGTAGATATATTGCTTAGACAGATGTTGAGTGTTAGATGCATTGACTGCAACTCACTTAAATATGAGCACGCGTTTTTTTTTAAGGATAGAACATTCAGTAAATGAAATCTCCCAGAATCAGAAACACTGAATCTGCACAGTGTATTTGCAAATATGAACTGTTTGACTGTTTAATGATTGATTTTTTAATTTTAATTATTTTGAATTGACCGTTCTAGAGTTATATTTAAGGGCTTTTAAAAAAATTTTTTCCCTTTTTTTTTAGAGTCAATTGTATATGCATCTGACTAACTACTCTGTCAATAAACATAACGAACACTTTGAACGGGATGAAACAGAAGACAAAGGAAGCAAACGCTCCATAAAATGGTTTACTGAATTTTTAGAAACTAATAATCTTGATGTCTCCAAATTCTGGAATGATATTTCAGTAAGATAAAACTAATATGCTTCTCTTTGCTTTACTTTGTGTATTCTTAGAAAACTAATTGCTTCTGCCATCTTCTTTATGGGAATCCAGAATGATTGCTGAAACTTTATTAATGCAAATTCTCAGCGATGCATGCCACAAAGGACATAATACAAATGATGATTATGTTTTCTTAAAAGACTAAATTCAGAGTCTGCTTACAATTTTAGTGTTAAACTTTTTCCAAAGGACAAAAGCCTTTTCAAACAGTTATTAACGTGTAATATGACAGAAAGGAACCATCCCATTGGAGACTTTTCTGGAGTATAAAGTGAATTTTATGCGTGAAGTTTTACACAATTGTATTCGGTGTCGTGTGTTTCTGTGGACTCAGCCTTGTGCCACTGAAGTCAGTGGTCGTTACAGGTGTCTTTAGCTGAGGAATAGGCCTAAGACTGTTAGAGCTTAGGCACTATCTGTACGTATGTTTCTGAGAATATTAATTTAAAAATATATTGCAAAATGAAATGGGTGAAGGTTTGCTAAACTATACTTTGTCCCAATGTACCTTTAGTATTTAAGTTGTTACATATCTAAAAGTACTTAGGCACTATAGAAAGTATAACAATAAACTCTAGAGCTATATAAATAATTCAGTCTGTTGCACCATAGAAAGAGATTTTTTATTATAGAACATTTGGTATTTTAAATCTGCTTTGAGTAGCTACTTTAATGAAATTTAAAAGATTAAAGTTTGAAATGTTTTAGTTTGATATATATTGGTGTCCTCTCTCCTGATACATTTTTCTGAAAAAAATCCTTGCAGGAGTTAGTAGTGAAGACTCTTATAGTTGCAGAGCCACATGTTCTTCACGCTTACCGCATGTGCAGGCCAGGGCAAGCACCAGGAAGTGACAGTGTCTGCTTTGAAGTCCTAGGATTTGATATTCTGCTGGACAGAAAACTAAAACCATGGCTCCTGGAGGTAACCTCTTTAAACAAATGTGGTTTTTTAAGGCTGAAGTTAACTAGGCCCCAGCTGAATCCATATCTATGTACGAAAACTTTCATTGCAGCAGGTCGCTGTTGTTGAGTGCATAGGTGGTGCTTTTTCTGTAGCATCCGTATGGAAACACTGCCTTGCAGTGATTTTTGGACACTCAGGTAAAGTGAAATGTTTTCCTGGAGGAGTGTTGCATTTCAGATGATTTTGAAGGTTTTAATGAGAAATGTGATGTTAATCCATTTATTACTGTAGCTGAAGGATGTTGTTTATAGTAATTAGGTGCTATGTATATTCCGTCAGGAGCATGGCTCTGTAATACGGCTCTGGCAACTTTTGTGAATGTATGCTCTTAATTTTCTTTTTTGGAGGGATATGTGTTCTTTTCCTCTTCCGTGGCTTTTGAAAGCACCCACATAAACAGGAGAAGCTAAATCAATGTACCTGAAACGCTGTCAAACAATTGGCCTGAATGGACTGGAAGAAATGTTCCTCCTCCGATATGCTAGTGCTACAGTTAAGTTTAAGTAGTGCTCGCACACGTTTTCAACCAGGAATGTTTGACGTTTGTCTATCGCATCTCTTTAATTGCGCTACAGATAACATGTAGATGAGGTTCACTTCTCTTTCTTTCGTATTGTCTTATATCATTATGTTACTTGGTTAGGAGGCTGTACAGCTGGAGGAAGAAAGCAAAATGCACTAATATTGATAATTTGACAAATTAAAAATTGACAATAAATCATGAATATGATTTGGCTACTGATGAGCAAAATGTGCACAGTTAATTTACTGAATTATAACTTTATTATAACATTATACTGTTCTCAGGAAATTAATAATGTCAAAAGTTATTTTGTCGTGCTTCTTTCTCTCAGGGGTTCAGTATAATTTTAACTGGAAAAATAAAATTCCCCCACTGTTGCCATGCAGACATGGGCTTATTTGGTGGCTTTGATGTGCTAGCCAAAAGCAGCACATGACATGAAGTTGGTCTGTACTACACTGCCGTCTGTTTTTGTTGAGCAAAGCCTGCTATCCCTTTGATTTAGCTCTACACTTCCAGATTATCATCTATAGGTTGTCATAGCTTGCGTATATGTATTGTTTATTACGACTGGTGTTCTGCATGTGCATTTTATCCAGCCGTGTAGCAAATGGTGACAGATCTCTTGGTGAAGATGAGGAGTGAACCTGTGCAGTGAATCTGTTCTGAAGGACACTCCTCTATCTCCTTGGGTGTTTACGTGCACTGTGGAGGTTTTAGGAGGTTTGATTCACCCTTTATGATAATGATTCTGCTCTGAGACCCATACTATTCCAGAATCCTTTTGTTTATTAGGGAGGGATCTCATAAAGTAGTAAATGCTGCTCTGGTATTTTGGATTGCTGGAGAATGCTTCACGACTTGGAGTTGTGTACCTGGCAATTTTTTTAATTTATAGAAGTCTAATGATTTTCTTTTCCACTTTTGGTGATACAGGTGTCCTTCAACTTATTGTCAGACATTGAATTAAACTGACAGAAATTTCAGATATTGAAACTTAAATGATTCCGTTTCTGTACTCATCCACCAATTTTTACTGTGCTTGTTTGTGCTTTTTTCAGCACTGTCAGAACACACAGTACGTATATGTATGCACACTGTATGTATGCTGTATGTGGTGTAGTAAAGATCAAATATGCGGTGTGTGCGTATATATATACACACACAGGCTATATATAATACATAGGCAGTGTCTCTGTGTGTATGCATATCTATATATGTATTTTTTTTCTTTTCCTAAACCAGTTCTGGCTTCTTCCCCAGCTTTCCTCTTTTATTTTTTTTCCACCATTTCCCTCTTGCCAAAACGCCCTTAGGGGAGTGAATCATTCTTTCTAACAGTGGTAACGAGCACTAATCACAAGGCCCTGAATGTTCCCAGTGCTATGGGAGAACTGCCAAAATAGGATTAGGATGGTAAATCTAGTTTCGTGTTTCCATACCTCATGTAGATTTTCTGTTACGAAGATAGCTTAATAAACTAATATAAGAAATAAATTGTGCAACGTTATAATGACTCTGCTTTCCCGAGCTGACTTTTGTCCATATTGCCTTGAGCTCTCCTGCTCCTTGATGCTACTGAACTTCCGGAACCTTCTACCAAAGTGAGGGCTGTGGGAAATGCATGATTGCCATCTTGTGGCATCAAACGTTCCTGGCAAGTGTCTGTGCAGTCTCCGCAGTCTCCGTCCTCTCTGAGTAGGAGCTACCTCCATTTCCTTTGGTTCCCAGAAAATCCACTTTTACTCTTTATGACCAAAATTTTAAATCTGTGTTATTTTAGGTAAATATGAAAATCATACAGTTAAAGTTCTTGGATGGACTCTAGCCTTGTTCAGCCTCATTATATCCAGTTGGGATCACAAAGTTGTGATCCTAGGAAAAAAAGGTCCCATTTTAATAACTGCCTCAATTGCAGGGTGCCCAACTTCCCTTGCAGTTTATGTGGGTGAGAGAAACTCACCTTGTATACAGATCTACAAATTTATTTAGTCTAACTGAACTAGGAAAATCTATTCAAAACTTTATTATAGTCCAGTTAAAGTGACTTTGGACATCTTAGGACAAAGTATGCGACTATTGCTAATTCATTAATAAAGTAGTTAAAGCTCACATATATAAGTTTTCCGGTATCTACTCCTGCCAACAAGGGCAGGAGAGGTCTGCTCCTCCAAAAAAAGATGGGTAGGTGGTTATAGCAAGTTGTCAGTGTCTTATGTTCTCCACCAGGAAGAACACACTGTTGCGAAGGTTTCTTCCTCTTTGCTCTTAGCTTCACGTAAGGTTATTTTTTATTCGTTTGCTGCTACTGTCCACTTTCTGGCTGTTCATTCACTCGCCAGCAATTTGGCATTGTCTCCAAGTTTTACCCTAAGTTGTTTGGTTTACATTTTCTGGGTTCTGCTCTGTGTTCTCTTTGTTATCCCCATATCCAGTGTTATCTAGTTCACAAGGTTGCATTCCTGTAGCAAACACTATACTTAACCACTGTGATCAGCGTGTATCTCAGAGCCCCTGGATTTTCAAGGCCTTTGCTATCATCGCTTGTCCGGAAGCAAGAGATAGGCACATGAAGAATAAGGGACAGTACTTTGTTTTAAGGGGAAAGCTGTTTTCTTAACATAATATTTTTGCCCAAGACTTCTGAAGATTCTCACCCATGATGACATTAGACAAAAGAAGACACTTAGCTCCTTATATGAGTAAAATTACATGCAGATACCAAACAGCTGAGTATATAGGGTAATAGTATTTGCATTTCTTGTACTACTTAGACTAGAGCCATGTGGAAGGGCATTTCAAATGTATCTCGTATTTCGTTGGCACTTGAATTATTCCTGTGATAGCATTTTTTCATAAGGCTGCTGTATAAATGTAATTTTTTTTTGTCTGAGATCAAGTTCTGCATTTCAGTCAGCAACGTGGCTTGTGGAAAATGGCCATCCTTCAGCAAAATAAACTAAATTCAGTCATGCTTTGTCTATCTCAATGTCTTGAGCATGAGTCAGTGTGCACTTACAGTGGTGCTGGCTAACTGGACCTGCAGGTTGATGCCAGTGATCTATTTGGCACCTGCGAAGCCACATCTGGAGTGTTGTGTGCAGCATCACTGGCTAGGCGAGGGAGGTGACTGTCCCAGTCTACACCACACTTGTGCAGCCCCACTTCGAGCACTGTGTGCAGTTTTGGCCGTAGAATCATAGAATGGCCTCGGTTGGAAGGGACCTGATATAAGAAGGATAATAAACTATTAGAGGATGTGCAGAGAGAGGCAAGCAACCAAGATGGTGAAAGGCCTTCAGGGCAAGATGTACAAGAAGTGGCTGAAGTCACTTGGCTTGTTCAGCTTGGAGTGAAGACTGAAGAGTGACCTCATTGCAGCCTTCAACTTCCTCAAGGCTGGCAACAGAGGTGAAGGTGCTGGTGATCTCTCCATGGTCACCAGCAGTAGGACACAAGGAAATGGGGTGTAGCTGTGCCAGGGGAAGATCAGACTGGACATTACAAAAAGATTCTTCAGGTAGTTAGTTGATCGCTGGAACAGGCTCCCCAGGGAAGTGGTCATGGCACCAAGCCTGTCAAAGTTCAAGGAGTATCTGGATGACACTCTTTGTTGTATGGTTTAGTTCTAGGTAGTCCTGTGATGGACAAGGAGTTGGGCTTGGTGATATTCTATGATTCTGTGGTGTCACTGCAGACCTGAAGTGGACTTTAGAGAAGATGACTGGATGCTCCTCGGAGACGCACAGTAAAATGACTGGGAAAGTTCAGGAATAGTCCATGGTGGCATGATGTGGAAAGTTTGTCTGAATGAAAGAAAATAAGAGAAACAAGTATCTAGAAAATCTTTCTTCATCGTCTTTGGGGGTTTCTGTTATTGTTCTGAAATAGGAAATATGGCCCTTGCTGATGCTCTGATAAAAGCACACAGGTGATTATGCAAAGCAAATGTGCTGCAAGTTACTTGTTCAGGGGAAAAAAAACCTTAACATTTCATCCGTACAGAGAAGTTAAGGTAAGATTCTCCTCTGAGAAGTAACTGAACTGGCATTATGGACACTGAAATTTGTCACACCTATGTGATTTTCACACAGGTCTAAACCCATTTAGATTTTACTGTGAGGCTATCCATTGCTCCTTTATAGTTAAAAAATCCTTCCAGCTGCACGTTGTGTCAGCTTTCCACTGAGCACATGACTTAGATTCAAACAGTTGATGGAGAAAATTTTGAATTATTTTGTCAGGTACAGAGAATGCCCTGCAATGTTAATATTATGCTTAACAGTCACAAAAGAGGATTCAGAAACATTCTTTTCACCACCTTACATGATCAAGCAGCAGCTCTTGGACTGCCATTTCAAGAGTATGTGTATTTATTATATAAATATTTCCTGAGCAGACTGTGCTGTTTGATCTGAACAGGACAGAAACCAAATTATTCAGTTTTCTGGCATATTTCAAAGTGTAGAAAAGTGTTGTAAATAAATTTCAGACTATTTAAAATACATAGAGAACCTGAGAATTTGCTCTTAACTGAAACAGCAGTCTCTGGTGTCAGGGTGAGCAGCCAACACTGTGACTCTGTTGAGATGGGCTCACTTCAGTGTCTTCCTTAAGTTGTATGAAGTTCAAATAAGAATAGTATGAAAAGTAATATTGCAATTGTTATATTGTTGTGTAAAGTAGAATTGAATGTGGTGTCAATAACTTTAAGAAAGGAATTCTGAGCTTTGTAACTGCAAATTTTAAGTGTGGAAAATTCCTATTCTTCCACTCCTGAGAGTCTGTAAAAACACAATGAAATTTGAATATTCATGTCTATAAGTTATTTTTTTCAAATATTCATTGATTTATCATTTCCTTAAGACCTCTTTTGCAGCTTATAAGTTTGAAAAGGAACAGTTTATTTTCTTTGTAGGTTTGCAACAGAGGACACCTGTTTTACTTCTGTTCCTCAGTAAAAACTGTATCTGTTTGACAAAGCACTTCTACCACAGTCAATGAGGCAGCATTAATAAGGGAGCGACACATGGGCATTAATGATCAGTTAGGTGAGCACAGAGCACCTTTAATGCTGCCCTGCCACGGTCTTCAGCAAGGTCAACATTTCAATTATTTGATGAGTTTATATATACATATATGTAAAAGAAAAGCTAGAAAAGCGGAGTTGCCCCTTAACCCAAGGAATTAGCAATGTTTAGAACCTTTCTGGTTACCATTAGGAAGAGCAACTGATGAAATTGCTCATCTAACTCTTTGGTTCAATCTTTTCCTTCTGGTTAATGCTACTTATTTATAAGAGAAAAGACTTCCTTTCAGTGGTTCTTGTACCCAGGGAACCTCTCACTCTGTTGCCTTGGAGAGCCATTTGTGGGTCTCTCCTGCTGTCTGCTGGCTTTTTCCTCTCTCTGACATTTGTCTGTGGATTTTCTTTGCTCTCAGTATCAATGAATCCACTAATCACACAGGTCTTGAACTGGCTCAATATTTTTTGCCTTTGGTGTAACTCCTACTCTTCACACTTTTCCAGTGAATAAAGAGTTAGAGAGCAGCCTGACTTCACGTGTAACATGGTGTTACTGCGGGCAGTTGCCCAAAGAGCTGGTCTGGCAACTCGCCTCTGTCTGGTGGTCATGTCTATTGGATGAGATGTTTCTGCTTGCTCTTTGGATGAACATCAAATTTATAATTCCAAGCAAACCATACTTTTAGACCCACTCAGCCCTCAGAGCTGCCTCACGCTGGGATTGTACAACACTTGGTCTGGTGTGTGTGGGGGCAAAGTGATGCGAAGGCAGGACTAGGGGAGGGGCAGCACCAGGCCTTCGGGGCAGCTTGCGGTTGCACTGGCCCAGGTGAAATGCGGATCTGTGCCCGTATGAAGCAGTTCTGTGGGGCATAACCTGATCACTGTACTGGCCTGCGAGTTGTCTGCCTTGCTCCTCGCTGTTGCTGAAGGTGTGCTCCACACCCCCTTCCCTGTGATGGCACCGGTACTTGTATGATTCCCTCCTGACAGGATCAAGGACCAATGAAAAATGATTTCTGGTGAAGTTAATCTTTGTGTGGATCATTTGGATCAGCTTCCTCACTTTCTGTGAACCCCAGTGCCGAGACAACGAAATAGGCAGAGCATGACAGCTTGGATTTGTGTTAGTTTAAATGGAAAACCAGTCTTCTGCCTAAGCTAAGAAAAAGGTGGTTAGCACTCTCACAACTTGTGAAGTTTAGAAATGAGTGATTAGAATGAACTTCGTGATCATCATGAAGTTCATGATCATCTATTCAAAGATCTGCTCGATGGCCACTAACAGCATTCTGTATAATAGGATTTTTATGGTTTATAAATTTCTTTTGCTTTTTGAATTCTATTGTGAGCAATCTCCATCACTTTAATAAAGAACGAGATCGTTTCCAAAATGTTCATGCTGTCCTACAGATTGAACAGAGATTAAATTCCTGTTACTGAAGGGATTTCATGTTTTATTCAATTGATTTTAGGTTTATAAAGTAATTCATGTAATCTCTCTTTATATTTGAAAGGGCTTTTCAGTAGGTATATGTGACAGATAGTGGAAAATTTCTTTTCCTGCTCCACACTAATAGACTGCAGCAGTGGGAGGTGAGAATATGCTCTTTGACTGTTTTGGTAAAGAGGTGAAATGCCAGACTGAAATTTATCCCATGTCTTGGTGAAGGAGAAAATGGTGTATCTTACACATTTATGGTTTTTAAGTTTTGTAAAATCAGAATTCTTTGCAAATATAACTGTGAGTGGAAGTCTTTACAGGAGCATTACAGATGCGAGGTCCTCTATTGACAAGTATATAATTCTGAAATGCGCTAAGCTACACAACTGCTGTGCATGCAACCAGCTTGATTAATTGTATGTGCTAAATTCAGTGAAATTTTAATTATGAAACCAAGGTTGAAGATTGCAGTGATCCGGAACTGGATCACTGCTTTTACTGCCACTCTGCTTACTCTTTAGGACTGAGGTCACAGTAGGATTGGGATTTCAAACAGGGGTCATGAATGGTATGTCAGAAAATCGAGGATGCAGGCGATACAGTGGTCCTCCAGTTTTTACTAAGTTCTGTATCAGCCCATCAAATGAGTGTAGTGAAGTGACAGAAACCTTAGTGTGGAGTGATTGTGTAATGTCTCATAATAGCATTTTTCTTCATAATACTATTTAAAATGCCTTTTTATATCTTTCCTATCCCCACTTTAATTTTTTGCTAAATAAACACAGTCAGTACAGTTTTGTTTGTTCAGAAGTGCCAGATGTAGGTTTTTGGCAAAATTCACCCTGTAGGAGAGAAACTGTTACTTAAATTATTTTACGCTTTTCATGGTGTTAATTCTCACTGGTGCTGATAAAAGTAATGCATATTTATAACATTTTATTAATGCAGAATTCATGCCCAGTATTATGCTTCAAATTGTTGTAAATCTAGGAAGTACCTAACCCAAATATAAATACAGCAGCGTGCAGCTTTGTGTGCTCTCAAGTTGGGTGCTTCAGTGCTGTGTAAGCATGTGCCTGTGCATCTCTAGTAACTCAGTATTGGACCAACATGGAATTTTACATGTTCTAAATTAAGTTTTTGTATCTAACTGCTGTCTCACTGGATTTAAGGTTAGCTCAGTGGTTTGAGCGTGGTGCTGACGAGGACCAACACCGAGGTCGCGGGTTTGATTCCTGCTCAGTCCCCATGTGTTGCCTGATCTAGTTGAGGTGGCGTCCCCGCACAAAACAGGGAGGTTGGTCTAGATGATCTCTAAGGTCCCTTCCAGCCTAGGCCATTCTATGATTCTATGATTGTACATAAAAAAAGAGAAATTACCTGGTGGAAGTTTTAATAAATGTATTTTTGTCAGTTCACCTGTTTTTAGTGCATACAAAAACATTATTTCAAAGTAGGATATTGTTTATTGCTGCGTGTTCATATGGAGTAAAAAAATTCAATACATGGTACAGAATATGATTTTGTTCAACACCTAACATTTCTCCTGAATAAAGAGCTGGGGCTTGATTTTATGTATATTCTTTTCAGTGAGCTTTTTGTCTGCTTAGGTATTTGCTGGACTGATGGCGTAAGGCTCCATATTGGATCTTCACACACGTGTGTTTTTAAATATAGATATATCCTTCCTGGATTAGATGATATGATATCTCAGAATCAGAATATTTCCAACTTATTTCACATATCAGCTATATTTCATCAATGCAGCTCTAGTTAAAGTGTTTTGTTTAAAGTTCATGTTGAAAATGAGATGCGATGGGTTTGTGGTCTTGTCAACTGCCAGCATTCTCTAATGAAATTTTGCAGAACTGGGTTTTAATCCTTGTGTTTGTTTCTCTGAACGCTTAAGTGTTTGCTTAGCTGAAAGTGGAATGGTGAGATTTCAAAAAAAATGAGTATCGATAAGTGTTTGTACTATCACATCATACAAAAAATCCATAAGCCTTTGTGATGCGATAGGAAATGAACAGGTCAGTCTAAGGAGATGGTCAGTAAAAGATAAGAGTTAAAGTCTTCCAAAAAAGAGTGTGGATACGCTTTTTCAGTGCTTCTGCTGAATTTTTGTGTTTTTTCTTTCAGCATCAGATCTAATTGCTCGCTTTGCCAGCCCGTCTGCAAAACCAGCAAACAAGCTGGTTCTCAAAGCTCGAAGGCGATAAATATAAGTGATGGGGCTGTGGGGCCTCAGCCGCAGGATAGTTGGTGCCTCGCCAGCCAGTCGTTCTGTCCCACAGCTGCAGAGGCTCTAACTTGCTCTAATGTATCTAAAGCGTTAAACTGCAATTTTAATGAACTGTTTTTGCCCTCTGCTTTGAACATGCTAACTATAACTTCCTTATTTGCATGGGCCACTTGGTATTAGTTTTCTCTCCTGAAGCTCTTTAGTATCTGTCCCTTCTGTAGTCAGCGCTGCTCATTCACTGCCAAGGTGAGACTGCAGCCCCTCGTTGCTCATGTGTACATTTTGATACCACCTGGGAGGTGCTCTAGAAACACTGATGCAGCTATTTCATTATCCCTCCTCAAAGTCTTCCAAAAACTGAAGTTCTTCTGCAGGGGCAGTGGTTATACAGTGACCGGTTAGGACTTCTGGTTGTTAATTGTTTGACTTATTCTCACTGATTCTCAGCTGCATTTCCCTTGTTTGTCTATATTTATGGTAACACTTTTAATCTCTTGTACTTAGCTTATAAGGTTGTTGTGACTGAGGCTGTTAATTATTTTATGTTTTCACACTATGTATTGATTTAATAACTTGGATCTCTAGGTGTTGCTGTAGAGTGTAACTGAACTGTTATTTAAATGCACTTGAGAAGACCTTGAATTAGAGCCTCTTTCTGTCCTTTCATAGCTGTTACTTTTTAGAGAAGTATTCCAGTTGCTTTCAGACTCTAAGCTAGGAAAGAGTTTATCTCTTCCTCTGCTGGACTACCATAGCTTGGCACATAGTCTGTTATAATGCACTTTTCATGGTAAATTTTCTGGTTGCAGCAACCAAGAATAGATTAGAATGGATTCATAGCGCCAGGACTTGAACAGTATTCATTGTAAGTGTCTGGGTGGTGGCTGAAGAGTACATCTCCTGGCTCCCAGTATCT
Source organism: Apaloderma vittatum (assembly GCF_000703405.1). Taxonomy (NCBI): domain Eukaryota; kingdom Metazoa; phylum Chordata; class Aves; order Trogoniformes; family Trogonidae; genus Apaloderma; species Apaloderma vittatum. The sequence continues at coordinate 3,312 of NW_009708396.1, read as the reverse complement.
ATGATACTCAGTGCTCTATTTTTTAAAAAATACAAACAAAAATGAGCTTCTCTACATGTATTCTATTAATCTCTGCTACATTTGAAGGAATGGTTTCTCCAAAGCCTGTTACAATAGATGTGTTCCCAGTGCACCCAAACGTTCCTGAATCTTCTATATCTTGGGGTTTTTTTTCAGATTAATCGTGCTCCAAGCTTTGGAACTGATCAAAAAATAGACTATGATGTAAAAAAAGGCGTTCTGCTAAATGCATTAAAGCTTCTCAACATACGGTAAACTTGTCCTCTTTTCTTCAGACTCCTTTTCTGTTGCTTTGATTTTTTTTTTAATTTCTTTTTAAATTTGAGCTGGACAAGGATAAAATTGAGACCTTTCTTCCACCTTCATGTTTTAAAAATGTAAATGATTCCCTTGTCATCAGTTTTGCTGTTGAAATCAGCCTGAATTTAATTTTTCTTCTTACTCATGTGCTTGCAGAAAGTGAGCAGTAATAGTAATTTTCGTACTTTCATACTTTTTAAATTTTTTTTTTCCAAACATGTCTCGAAGTGGGGATATGAGTGCAGTCATGTGTATGTGTCTACACAGGAAAATTGTTTTTGCAATAGTTTCACATACAGTCAAAAACATCCCCCTTTATGGGAAAACTTTCTGGTTAGGCTATGTTGGAAAAAATCTACACTTCGGGAAACCATGTTAGTAGATTAAATTATAGTGCAGGGTAGAGACAGTACACCTTAATGTGTGAAAATGTTGTAGCCATTAAAGTTTGTATTTTAAAAAAATTCATATGAGTATTTCAATTCTAATGCCATAAACTGTACCTGTCTGACTGGAAAGTGCAGATGATACACTTGAGATGAAAGTGCATCTCATTGCAGTTGCGTTGAATTGATGTATCCTAATATCATCTATGATTCAGGACAAGTGATAAAAGGAGAAATTTAGCTCAACAGAAGGCTGAGGCTCAAAAAAGACTGTACGGTCAAGGTTCGATGAAAAAACTGTTGCCTGGTTCCTCAGACTGGGAGAAGCAACGCCACACACTGGAAAGGAGAAAAGAAGAACTGGTAGGAAAGAAAAAAATGTGCTTTGTTTTTTTTTCCCATGGCTTACACTGTCTTTGTTTTAATTGTTTTATTTTCTTGATTTGTAGAAGGAGAGACTTGCACAAGTACGCAAACAGATTTCCAAAGAGGAGCATGAAAATAGACACATGGGGAACTACAGGTAATTATTTTTGGGTGTGTTAGTAGCAAGTACTCAATGCATTCTTTAGGAACAGTGGAAATGAGTATTTGTGGTAGATGATAATTTACTGCCAAAAGTGTGTTGGCATTTATAGAAAATATATACTTGTACACCAGGTAATAAACTTTTTGTCTTTTTTCCCCAGATTATTATTTCCCCTACTGAAAAATCAAATTTGAGTATTCCTCTATTAAAAAAATCTAATTGAATGTTATCTATGCAGCTTGCCAAAAAGTTCAGAAACTTTATTGATGCTTCCATAATTTTTGATGGAATGGCATTTGCAATGCTATATTCTTATTTCTGCAATATAATTTTGGATCTTAGTAGGCTTAAACCTAAGAATCTTCAGATTCCTTGATAAAATACATTAAAAAGGAAACTTTAACTTGTTGGTTATAATAGACGTTGGGCAGAAACCAAGAATTTAGTTTTATGATATTTTTGTAATTATTGTTCTTTCTTGATACTTGCTTCAATGAGAAGTGAAAGCAAGGCCTATGACTATTTAGCAAAAGGTAACTGAGTATGGCTGGGAGAAGATGAGGGGAGTATTGGCCCACTCTTTATACCACTCATCCAGGATGTGGGAGTTCTGTGTTCACATCTTTTATTCTGAATTAGTCAGAATGCCTTTGCTGCTGTTCTTCATCTCTACTTTTAGCAGATGTTCTGTAATTCCCAGTAAAGTTCTCATTTAAAGAGACAGATGCTTCTGTGAAGTTTTCATTTTTGATGAATTAACATTTTGCTTACAAAAAGTCCTTCTTTTTAACATTCCCAATTTTGATGACATCCTTCCTTGATGTGTGAAGCTGAACTAATACACAAAAAAACCCACAATGAAGCAGTTATTTTTGTGCTACGTAGACCATGATAAAGAGAAGCATCATGACGCTTTAACACATTTTGGGTTTTTTTTGTAACTTTAAAGTCCAATTTTTTAAGTTGCTTATTCTGTCCTTGACTGAAAATGAGCCAAATGTACTCATTATTTAGCTTTTTGGTTAATTCAAAACAAGAAAAATACAAAACTATTTTTTCTTCAGGAAAAGGTGAAGTGTCATTTCATGAGCAATGTGCATATGTAAAAGGATAGAACAGCTTTGTGTTTTCTTATTACCATGTGTTTGCAAAAAGGCTGAAGAATCAGCAGAACCTGAGAAGTAAAGGAATCTTGGCTAGAGATATGGAGAGATTTTATCTGAGTGTTCTGCAATATCTTCTCTTTGTGGTGTTCTCCTGCAGAGCAGGACTAGCATCTGTCAGGCACTGCCATAAAATCGTGGAAATGTTGAGTACTATTATTGCTGCACCGATTAATATTACCTTCTGAATTAAATAGCAATCTACAGAAACCTCAGTCAGCTTCAGCTACAACTAGAGTAGAGTTCCTACAGGTGTTTTATGCAAACTCGAACCATCTACAGTTTGCTCTAGAACTGCCCAGAGTTTAATGGGATCATAACCATCTTTTTCTCATTGCGACAAAATCATCATGAAAGATAGTTTTTCAAGGAGGAAAAGACTGAAAAGGAAGGAGAAAGAACCTTGTAAAAGTTCACAAAAGATCCACAAACCCCAAAGAAATCACGTAATGCCAGTCAGTGTGTAAATGGTACCTATGCTTTGCACAGTGCAGGCAGAATTAATTTATGGATTACTCCTTGCAATACATTAGGAATTACTCTTCCACAGTCATAATTTCTGGCTGTGTTTCAGGCATTCACAACAAATGGATTCGAGTAGTTTTCTTCAAAGCCTATTGTTGGTTGGTGAGCATCAACAGATCACCAAGCCCTGCTTCTCATAGTGGCACCATCTCTTTGTAATTTTAGAGAGTAATGGCTCTAGTGAAAAATCAGTTCCCGTGTACATCTGCGTACAAGGAAATTTTTCTTAGTGTCTGTTTCTTCCTGTTCATAGCATTGGTGGATTTAGCTTTCAAGTGCAGTACCTATTCGATCTTTAATTTACATCACACCCATCAACTTAAAGCAGTTGTTCAGATTGTCAGTTTGACTTCCGTACCAGGCAAGCTGATGGAGCAGATCATCCTGA
>NW_009708395.1:0-54536 GCF_000703405.1 Apaloderma vittatum | reverse complement strand
GTGAGGGGGGCCGGGAGGGGCGTCAGTGGCACGGGGAGGCGTTACGGGAAAAGTGAAGTTTTTGTCAATAGATAGAGTTAATGAGCATTTCCCTAGGGCCTTGTGCGTTCTGGAGAGGGGAACCTCCTCGAAGGCCTCTCTGTACAAGATAAGAGCCGGTCTAGAAAGCCCTGCACTTCACGTTACCTACACGTGTGCACATATATACATATGTGCATATGTAGGTATAAACTGTCATGAACTATGCGTTTTGCAATGCATACAATGTAATCCACATAATCGCCTTACAAGACCTTTTGAAATGCACCGTTGCTCCCTTGGTCACCTCTCCATCGAGGCCCAGGAGGTTCTTGGCCCACGTGGTGTTTGAACCAGCTCGTACCTCCGTGTCCATCTCCACCAGGCCGTGTTTGAGTGGGCACTGATGCTATGAAAGGCCGTAAGTCAAGACTCAATAGTCTTAAGCGGGTATTCTTTATTGCAGCGCTGGACGCACAGGGGATCCCTCTACCTAATGCGTGTGCCACTGAGAGTCAGATGCGTAGCTTATATGCAGGTTATACATACATATTCATGACATTTCCAAAAAATGACTAACATTTTTAGAGAACTCATTATCATAGGTTACCACTCACTCCCGCACACGCAATACAGTCTTTTGGTGGTCGTCAGGAGTCTCTGGTGGTCATTTACTTCATCATGATAGTCTTCATCGGAATGTCCTTTTGGTGAGCTCCATTCAATTAACTCCTCGTCTTTGTTAAGAGACCCCAAAGCTAGCCTAGGCTGGTTCTGCCTATCTTAATGGCATTTGGAAGTCCTGGGGCATTCTGTCTCTGAAGATATGAGCATCCTGTCCATGGAGATAAGCTCCTCTTATAGAATACTTCTGTCCCACACATCTGTTCTCTCACTCATTTTGCTTGCTCAAGCATATTAAGTCTCCTACATACCAGCTAAAACTACAGTTCTGGCTATAACTGTGGCTCCAACTAAAACCATGGCTTCAGCACAGTAGCCAAAACAAGGTCTTTACGTGCTGTGCCTTCCATGTACGTGACAGACACTCAGAAAGGAAGAAAATGGTGCAATGCTCCAGGAAGTGTTGATGAAGATGTATGTTGCCCAGAGGAGTTGTGGAAGCCCCCTCCCTGGAAGTGTTTAAGGCCAGGCTGGATGGGGCTTTGAGCAACATGGTCTAGAGGGAGGTGTTCCTGCTCATGGCATTGGGGGTGGAACTGGCTGATCTTTAAAAGTCCCTTCCAACTCAAAACATATCACAATGATTTTATGGTAACTGGGTACTTTGCTCCCATGGGGGTAAGGCTCCAGGGCTTGCAGACTGATCATAAAAGATGGTGCCTAACACCATACTTTGCTTATGTTTTCTTGATGTCCATCACCACAAAACCCATCACAACTTGTGATGATGACAGCAAACTCACTGAAAAAAACCATAAAATGGCATGAGCTTCTACAGTAAGCTAACGCTTCCTGCAATTCAAGTCATGTCTAAGTGAAATATTGGGAAAACAGGGAAACCTTCTAACATTAGCAATTTCTGTCTTGCAGTTAAACAAAAGATTTGTCTATATTTGAAAAATTTGTCACCAGCCTTGGATAGAGTCATAAAAATTGAGAAAGGTATTATGTACATGCAGTAAAAAGACTACACTCCTAATTTCACTGCCATCTGAAAGATTATTCTCCATAGGTCTTTTATGGGGAAACACACGGAATGGTTAGATTAAGCATTACAGAGTAACTCAAAATTGCTTGCACAACATCATACAGCTACTTAAAAGCACAAATGTCTCACGATGAAGCACTGAGTGAATATTTAAAACAAGTGTCTTTTTAAAAATGTTTATTGAAACACCTTCATTGCATCATGCAGGATACAAAATTCATTATTAGAAAACCTTTATAACCATATTTAGGAGTAAAATCAAGATACATCAGGAAAAATAATAACAATTATATAAATCAAAGCAATTTATTTCTGATAGGGTTTTCAGTCATTAGATTACAAGCTGTGATCTGCACAGATGATAACAATTACCTTGCAATAACAGTCCCTCCTTTCTGATTCAAGTTGAACCTGATGCTCGTCCTGCTAGAGCAACCATATCACCTGTGTATACCACAAAAAATTCAACCCGTTCATTACAGATACAGGGTTTAAAAAGTATAATAAAAATACTCTGCCAGCATACTTCTGTTCTGTATTCAGTTTTTTATTTTGCTCCATCAAAAGCCATCAACTTTTCATGAAGAAAAATAAAAGGCTAATGTGTCTTCTTCTATTACACAAACCACATAGTACGTAAGTTTCAATTATGGAAATAGAACCTCTTTAAAGTCATATTATAAGAGACTTTCTTGAAGTTCACTTCAATTAAATAAGTTATGTTTCTGTGATATCACTCAAGGGCTTGGAGATGATTTCTAAGTGTGAGACCACTGCACCATCGGTATTTTTGTTGTTTTGAGGAATCTCGATCTCTGCTATTTAAAATCATCAGGGTTTTTTATTCATACACTGCTTAGTGTAAATGCTGAGAACTTGCCTTTCTCGCTATATTCTATTTGGCAACGTTATTCTGTGCAGATATGCATTTTTTAAATAAAAATACTCCAAGGCTGAAAAATTTGCTCCAAAGAACTTAGACAGGTAGAGATTTTGATGTTGTCTTCAGGAGGACAAACATTTGAGAGATTCAGTAGAGCGCTCACTTGGCACAAAGTATGGTTTAGAACCATGCTGGGACCTTGACTACTTACAAGAAAATGCTGTAAGATGTAGACTCAGCTCATTGTATTCAACTGGGGAGATTAAATAACTGAATTCATGAAGTGAATTCATGTGTTTGTTTTATATCCTTGTGGAAGAATGCATCTTTATAAAGCTATCCTTCTCTTTTTTTTTTTTGTGTTGAGCTCCATAGATGCAAACTTGAAACATACAGTTGGTGTCACTGAGTGTTTGAACACACAGAATATCACCACAGTTTAATTACATTAAAATTCATGAAGAGTTTTGGCCCTTACAGAAAGTTAGGTATAAAAACCTTATGATAAGGGAATCGTGTAACTCTTTGGCTCTGTTGTAATGCTTAACTACTAAGGCAAAAACTGTGTGTACTTTAGGGTTGCTTTTTTGCTTATGTTTTTATAAAACACTTGACTAAAAGTTTTTAAAAGTCACCTAATCATCTATAAATGTCAAATGCTGCATATTAAAATATATGCTTATTATACCCTTTTGTTCCATTACTAGAATTTTTGCATACTGATGAGAACACACACATCTGCAAACTGTTTAATGTGAGTTTATGAAGACATTCTCCATGTAAGAGAATTTATAGAAAATTATCATTGAATCAATATGCTCTAATTGAAATTGCCTGATCACCCATTTTGGAGCACTACGATTCTCTCGACAGCTTTAGCTCTTTCGTTCCTATGAAGATCAACTAAAACAAGTAACAATCGCCTCCCACATTCCCCCTTTTCAATGCGTTTGTAAACCCCTCTCATTCTGGAGGTTTCAGGTGCACATCATAAGGAGGAGCGTTTCAGAATATTCACCGGCTTTTCAGATTTCACTACATATGTCCAACTTCATACGTTATGTTATTGCAGTCTGCCCTATCGTCCCCCTCCTTTTTTTTTTTATAGCATGAAGTGGGTGTAGCCTTCTGCGCCTGTAACAATGACATCCATCCATATCCTCATGGCTTCTGGCGAAGGAGCAACCATGTAGTATATCCGGTCGTGTGTCTTAACACTGAAAGTGAGCAACGGGTTGGGACTCTAAAATAAAGCAGAAAGGACAGCAGAAAAGAATGACATCAGAGCCATTTATTGGTGCCAGAAGTGAAACTACTTACAGGGAGATTTATGAGAGGGTTAAGGAGAAAGAGAAAATGCCAAATGCTCTACTGCTGTGTCCTGCATTGCAGCACTGTAAGCAGAGATGCGTTTAACGTGTTTGTATCCACCATAAACACTTCTTACAACCTCTTTCCACTAGACTACTACAAGGTTCCAAATTGTTGTTTCATGTCCAAATAACTAACTCCTCCAACTCTGCCCAGTGGTCAAAACTCCCTTGGTTTTCACAAATCCGTGGCAAGGATATATTCAGCCTGTTCACAGCTCGTTTAAATTACAGATGAGAGGCAGGGGGTGCCACGAGGTGCTGGCTGCAGTTAACTCCCTTCCTGTGACAGACACACGGAGGCATCCCTCCATTTGCCAAAACCCCCGATTTCAGTGGTCTCACCACAGGACTAAGGAATTTCTTGCAGAAAATCCCACTTAGCAGGTAGACCCTCTTATCTCTGCTTTCATCAGTAGGAAAAAACCCCAAACCAGTGCTAATCACTGAGCTGGCTTCATCTTCCTTTTTCTCGACTCTGGCTTTGTGGTTTTGGGGTTTGTTTTTGTTTGCTTCTCTTTTACTCTAATAATGCCAGCTCTGCCTTTGACTTTACAGCAGTTACCATACTTTGGGTACCTAGTTAAAACAACGAGAACAAAGTTTACCTTATATGCATTCTTTAGATGATCATAATAGACTTCTTCAATAGCTTGAAAATATATTACACCTTTTAATTTAGTTTCGTGTTTGTCTGAAATGGAAAAGAGAGAATGACTTGAGAGTTGAAATGAACAGTACTTCAAGAAGAAAAAGTTTAATTTGAATTTCCATATATGTTCAGCAGATAGATGACTGGATTAACACTTCTGCGTGTGAAATCTTCAACGTTTTTACTGGCTTGGGTGGTTTTGTTGGGAGATGCATCTCCTACTTCAATAAGTTTTCTTTTCCACCCGGTTTCCAAGGAAATAAAGCTTGTGCAATTTCCTCATCTATTTGCAATTTCCTCATCTATTTGCAATTTACTCCCTTCACTGAAGCATCTAAACGTTACGGCTGATGTTAGCCAACAGAAGGACAGATGTCTCTGAGGTACATCCCATCCTCCAATTCCATAAAAACCACCCAGGCTTCACATCGCTTGCAGGCTAAGACCTACAGTTTGCCTTCAAAGGAACACTGTTATGATAAGCAAATTTTAATTACAATTTGATAGCAAAGGCTTTACATTAGAACATCATTTGTGCTTGTACCTATTTAAGAAATGCTTCTTCCCATTTGTAGTAATCTCCCTCAGTATCAGGATAATCTTTATTACTCAAGTTTGAGGTTAGCAGACTGTAGGCAAGTTTCTACAAGCTCTGACACATGAAAAAGTTTACAGGAGGTTAAAAGTTCCTAGGCACCAGCTCCAACTTCGTAATTATCTGTTTGCATTCCCCTACTCTGACACCAAAGGTAAAAGCCAAATTAATTGGATGCACTTTGCCCCTGTTATGAAAGGGAACTCTTCATTTGCTTCAGTGCGCCCGAGGTAAGAATACCTGAATTCAGGGTCAGGCCTGATGGGGCTCTGAGCAACCTGATCTAGTTAAAGATGTCCCTGCTCACTGCAGGGGGGTTGGATTCAGATGACCAGCAGACACTTGCAGGGGGTCAGTTCTACGCTATTTTAGGCTACCTCTGATACAGACTCTGAATTTGACACCTCAACAGTCACAACTATAAAGTTTCACAAGAAAATGGAATAGGGCACATAAGCATCTACAGTACCCTCTGCTTTGCCAGAACGGAAGAGAAATTGTTCAAATAATTTCAGAGGCTGTTAAGAAGCATCACAACTGCATGTGACACTGAAGGGAAAACTTCCTCCCATTCGTATTAGGTGGGTATATTAGGGGTATATTAGGTGCCTTCTGAGCCCAAGTTAGTATCATTGAGCAGTCATGCACAACTTCTTGCTGTCATTTTGAACACTTGTGAAACGCAGCTTACAACCTATCAGCAGCTGCAGGTGGTTTTGAAAGCTTTCTGTGATGGCAAAAAGAAATTCCAAAGACCAAAAGACAGAGCATTGGGAATCTCCCTGCCAGCCCTCAAGGGACCAATAGAAGTCCAGAGGTATAAGATTACAACATCAGAGCATGCATTATTTTACAAAGCTAAAAGCAACCCTGCATGAAGTACACTGTCTGTGCAGTACAAGCACACGGTGATCCACTCTGCTTTCAAGCCCCACTTAGGGTCCCAGTTATAAAAGCATCACAAGCTTGCATCGCAACTGTCTCTGTGGAGTTCTCTGAATGTTTTGGGTCACAAAGTGCAGTTGCTTCATTTGCTGCACTAAATTATCAGGCTTGTTCAGTATAATTGCAGAACTAAACCAATATACCAGTATATTCACTTAAGAGTTCAATTACTCTGAATTTACATCATCAGTATTTGTTTTAGAAATCTACTATATATTTAAATATCTAGACGGATCCTCACTCATGCAAACTATTTTAGCTGGAGTCCTTGAGACATTATGAAAAGTTTTCTTTGGTAATGGAAATCGCATTATGGCAACTGTACTGCACTCAAAACTAAAACTGTTAATTATTAACATAACTACTAAAAACCAAAAATAATGGGGATCAGTACTGTATATTACAGGCCATGCTAACCAATAAACCAGATATTAAGAACAAACTAAAAAAAAATTGTCACATTCTTCCCAGTATTACTGCAAACTAGTAAGAAATATTCAGGGATGTAACGAATGAATGTAATGAATTCATATATGTGTTTTAAAAAGATGGATCAAGCAATGTATATAACCCTACCATTGATTCTAAGCTCCTTATGAATTGCTGGAAAGCAGTAATGTCATAAAAGGAAATGGGACTCTTTGTGTGGTTTTTGTACTTGATGTTTTCTTCTGCTTCTTAGCAATGACAATCTTACATATGCGCATGTCTGGCCTCTCCTAATAATAAATATTCAGAACAGAAAGTCAATTTTCTGGCTTCCTCTGAAACATCAAAGTCAAACTATGTGTAGATTGCACAGCAATCAGAGAGACATATATGTTCTTAAATTCCAAATTTCTGGGTTCATGCCAAGATAACAAATTAATGTGTACTAGGAACCTGATGATCTTCCATTTTTATTTCCTTCCTATCACTCCCTTTGCCTGTTATGCTCATTCCTACCTTACCTGGCATTAGGATTGAACACTATATGGAAGGAATTGCACAAGCTCTAAGTGTATGTGTAAAACGCCCAATGAAATGAAAATATAAGTTTTATTCAGGACTCAGTACATACTCATAACTCAGCTGAGGTTGACAGGAAAGCAGAGGGCCAGATGTACCCTAGTAGTGATCCTGAAACCTACCTGCATAATAAGTAAAAGTTCTCTTGTTTCTGTCAAAAACAAACCATCGTTTTTTCCATGTTTTAATTTTTCCTCCCATTTTAATCAGAAAGCCTCGGCAGGTCTTCTCCGTGAGGGAGACATGGTAACAGGTCTCTATGTTGTGACCGGCTGTTTCGATGTGACTTCGTAGGTCAAAGTCTTCCTTTCTAATAGGCAAATAGCGAGTCAAGGGACGGGCCTACAGTAAAGAAAAGAAAATCGTATTGTTTTTGATAGAAGTCTTCATTTCTCCACCACTCTCTGCTGCAAAGACATAACTGCAAAATTCCCAGAGATTCTAAGAATGAACATAAGAAAAAAAAGAAGCTTTTGTTTCAGCCTTCATTTTTTTTGAAAGAAAAAATCCTTAAAACTTGTAACTTTACAAAGTGTTTGATAACTTTATAAAAGCCAGATTAGGGCACAGGAGCTCCCTGAGGACTTCTCAGTGTTATGTTAATGATTGGACTCCATGACCTTAAAGGTCTTTTCCAATCTGGGCAATTCTGTGATTCTGTAAAATCAGTGCTAAGCTGGTAGAACAGGGGCCACAACACATAAAGGTTGTTTCAGAATTCAAACATTAATTAAATGTAAAGGTATGTTGCTGCTTTAGGTGAAGTGTAAGAACTTCATTGGCATGATGTTAATCGGACCCTTTATTTCTCCAGGCTAGATATTCACTACACGTCTCACTCATTAATATTTTACTGCTACAACGATTTTCATGCAAAGTATATTATAAATAATAAGAGCACACTATTATAGGAAAAAATAATAATGAGCGGGAACTGTAATCTCTAGTTAGCTTCACAGAGATTGCTTTGAACAAAACAGAATTATTTTGAATGAATTAAGAGGCGTTAATACAGTGCGGAGAGCTGAAGTGCACCCTCTGCAAGAGACAGCAAAGCAGCAGAGGAAACGGTGCCTCGTTCTTGACTGCGGTTCAAGACTCTGCATCAAACCTGCACAGTACCAGCTGGGAGAACAAGCAGGAGGAGGTAGCGATTGGGGACCTCTGCCAGCTGAAGGAATATGCTTGATTTCTGTTCCCGAAAGCTCTATGCACAAACCCTCCCCCTCCTTTTAAGCACAGAAGACAAGTCTCCCAGGGCTCCCACTGCACTCAAGGCAGACAGAGGCTGCATCATAGCATGGGGCGATCCAGGACAGAAGCTGAATTTAGGTGCCTTGAATGTCCTGTGAAAGCAGCATCTCTCTCTCTCTCTTTCTCTCCCTGCTGACTCCAGAGAAGTTGGTGACCTGGAGAATCCAATCTGCTCCCTGCCTAAAGTCAGCCCGTTAAATCCCAGTGTGAGTCACAAATCGAAGGGGCTTTCCCTCGTTGCATTCTCAAGAGCCTCTTGGCGCAAAGGGAGCTGTGTTGCCCGCAAGAACTCTTAGCAGCCTTCTAAAATTCTGCGGTCCTGTACGATACGAGCTGACACCAGCTTTGGCAAGTGCAGAGGTGAAGTTCCTTCTCCTAGTTTACATTTGTAAGTGTCAGGAAGTGCTGAAAAAAATTTTTAAAAAATTTGGTCTCACTAAAGAAAAAGTTAACAAAAAAATTGTAGCTATTTGTGATCCATACATTTTGTCTTCCTGCCAATTCAGTCTTCATTCTCTCTACCAAACCTACCAGTTAGCCGTAACTGACAGGGCATTCTGTTACAACACATGCATGCTCCAATTTGGGATAAAGATATAAGCACTGCATTGTTGTTTATGCCATAGTTGAGTTGCTATTAAAATTTCTTAGAAAAAAAGAAGGCATTCAAGTAAATTACACATAAAAATGAACATTCAGTAATTTTATCTTATATAAAAACAAAGGAATGAATATATTTAACCAGAAACATCTTAAAGTTTCTCTGGGGTTGTCTTACCATTCTGATTTAGTGTTACCAACTAGAAAGGCAAATTATGTCAGAATGTTCATAAAAAATATACTAACTCATGAAACAAAGATTTAGCAGTGACAGTATCACATAGATCTTCTTAGTTATGGTGGAATAAACAAATAGGTAAGACCTCTAAGCCTAAAAAAAGCTCGTTACCTCTAAAGTCTAACAAGAAGATGCAGGATGTAACACTATCCAAATTAATGTTTCACATATGTAGCCCCAGTAACATTAGAAAAAATACCATTTCATCTCTACGGTAAATGTGGAGCTGGAAAAGCTTCTTTATCTGTTCTTTTTCCGAGTCAATTATTTGGAAGCGACAATTGATATTCCAAGATATTTTATGTATTAAAGAAAGAAAAGAAAAGAAACAAACACTGATAGTTTATAAAAAAAATCCTGTTATTCAGGTTAAAAAATTCTGCTCTGCCCATACTCTCTAACAAACCTTATAAGATTAACACTAAACTAGATAGAAGGTGCTCAACAGATAGTGTAGATATTTAGCTAATAGATTCATTTAAATTTAAATGAACACTTGGACATCTGTCTTAGACTCCAAGAACCTGAATGTACTCTTAGCAGCACAGTTACACCTCAGAAACATTAAATCCATCTATTTAACTGAAAGCAATTATGTTTACCCTTGACAGAAATACACTTACTCCCTTCTGTATATCAAGGGGAAGTCTTGTACTTAAGAAACATTTCATGTCAATGCATCTCACCTGTGCTCTCTGTTTCTCACGTATTTTGACTTCCTTTTCAATTAATTTTTGCCTCTGGCTAGTTTCTTCTTCCAATCTTTTCTCCAGTTGTTCTCTGCGGCGCTTCTCTTCTTCCAGAGCTCGTTTTTTAGCTTCCATCTCCCGCTCCTAAACACCACAGCACACGCAGAACTTCAATTCTGTGTGAAACTACAGTTGGTAATGTAATTTCTAAGTTAGGACTAAATTCCTTTTTGCCTCTTAAGCAAGCATAAATATGTGTCCAGGAAAGTGGACTGATAATTGCAATAAGAATTGCAAATATTACTAAAAGTGAAGGTTCTTAAGCAGCGGTCCTCAAAGCTGTAGGAGCAATGCTGACAGAGCTTCTGATGGGATTTTGCCATGAATTCACCCTTTGAGATAGAAGCTATTGCATATAGGCTCAAAAATGTAGTATAAGGGTGAAACCAGACTAAACTAATGGGGGAGAGGCAATTTTTTAAGTTTCTGTTAGATGTAAACTCTTCAGGGTTCAATGTTATATTTAGGATTATCTAACACACCCACCCTTAGTTTTACTCATAAAATTATGCTTACCCTGGACTCAAGCAGCCTCGTCTTTTCAGCATGTGCTTGTTTCAGAAGTCTCTCCATCTCTTCTATTCTTGCAACATTTGAAGTGCTAGCACTGCACATATAAAAAAAAAATCAGTTATTTAAAAGAATATTTGGTATTTAAAGACATGTTTCATGGTCCAACATTAGACAGTTTAAGAGTAGAGCTGACAGTGTTACAATCCAATTCAGTGTAGTAGGCACTAACAAAAAATTATGTATAGAGCATATGGTACGCTCTCAAGGTATACACTCCCCATGCAGAGTTGTGAAAAATGCAGACACGAGTGCCTAAAAATGCATTTTGCTAGTCCCCTGTGATCTGTCCTCTTCTCCTAACAGACCATGCTACTGATCCTCAGTGCTGGCATTAGCAGCCGTCTCAATATACCGGCCTTCCTGGCTGTGGACTGTCTTTGTTTTGTGTCTCACTCATCATCAAAAATTTCTTTATAAAAATAAGGAGGATTAAGAGGTATGCATAAGGGCCACTCAGGGACACCGTAGTGTCGGGAAGGATGTACTAGTTAAAGGAACCAGCAAGCCAAAGAAACAAGGGTCATCACAAAGAGATCCTGGCCCGGCACAGCACAGCTATCACCTCTGCCTGTCCCTCTTTCATTTTTCTCCAATATGATTTCTTTGTTTCATCTCAATTTTCAACTGTGGCATTTCCATGGCATCCTATCTATTTGATTTTTCATCTTACACTGCTCGAGAAAAACGGTTTCTGTTAAGTATTACCATTAATAATGCCATTAGACTAAAGCACAACATGAGGAAATAGCATGGATTTGGATGTTCAGAACAGAGAGAAACTTGATCTGGGATTGTACTGACAACACTATCTGACCGCTCCAGTGGAAATGGGTGTCAGATGGCAGATTTGTTCATGCTACTTAATAGCATACGGACCAGCTGTGAAGGGACACAGTAGAATGGAAGTAGTCCAAGTAGGTGTCCTGGGCACATAAAAGGAAAAAGTAATGACAACATCTGTGTACAGCATGCCTCTGATATATATGTCTGTAAGACCAAGATTTCTGTCAGAAGTGCAACAGTCTTCAGAAAACATTTCTCTATCTGATGCTGGGGCTATGTTTCACACGAAGATAAAACACCATATGAAGATAACATACCTCAGTTAACCCAAGTTTGCAGAAAAGGTATAAACCATCTGAAATCTATTTGTCTGGAAAAAATGAAGGTGCTGACTTAGATGCCTACGTCTATTTTGGCCAAAGTATGTACAGTTGATGGGCCAAGAGAATCTGGGTCAAATAACTTCAGCAAAAGCAATGGGGCCATAAATTGAAAGTCATTTGAGCAACCTGGAAGATAGTTAAATTGCAGTAGTTTTCCCCATATTAGATTGGATATCACTTCAGCTTAGTTAAATTCTTTAATTCTTGATTTGCTTATCCTGCTCACAGAAGTTAACATGTAGCAGAAAATCATAGTCTCTGACACCTCAGCCACAAAAAAATAAGTTGCTAATGAACCCTAGAACAACTGCTGTTTGTTTAATGATGAGATGATGAATTACTACAGCAGTTGTTTGGTTTTTTTCTGTACTGTGAGCACATGCAGATTTTATGCATTTCCAGGAAAAAAAGTCTTTCTCACCTTATACAAGGTAAAATAGAACTTATATTTTAAATATGTCAGAAGAAAGCACCATAAATTGTTACCCTTTAAAGTCTGATATGGCTAGAAAATATTCTCAAGCACCATCTAAATCAATCTGAATTAACTGTGATTTAGGGAAGTTTAGTCAAGGAAAATTAACTGCCTATCTTCCATATTTTATCAACAAAATCAGCCCACGCTGCTTTCTTCCCTCACAAAAGTTAGCCTTGTGAGAAGCTGAAAAATCTGTTGTTAGGGGTACTTTTCTGGGTTTTAAATTGGTTTGGGGTTTTTTTGTGTTGTTTTGTTTTTCCTTCCAGTGTTGGCTGGAAGCTGCAGAAGAGCTAGAGAAGAGGCAGAAGGACAAACAGCACCAGTGCCATCAGGGCTCGGGCATGGGCCATCTTCCTCCCTAATGGTTAGAGAAGCAAGTCAGAGACACAGATTTCATATCACTGCCACGTTCGTTCACTGCAGAGAGTTGATTCCCAGCCTGCTAGTCTCCAACTACCAGAAACTCGTGGTCTGCACATCTATTCAGAACAGAAATTCTTAAAACCTGAGTCCTAATGTTTTTACTTTAAAAATAAATAAATAAACCCACTCAACTAACAACAACGAAAAAAACCCCAGCCAGCAGAATGAATGTCACTGGTATTTTCCAAACCCCTTAACACTGCGCTGATAAAGACTACAGGAGGAAATCAGTGGGCTGATACACTGTTACAGGAAACAGATGCTGAATAAAACACAACATGCTAGCCCAAAAAGCTGTCTGCAAGGGATTTTTAATCCCGTGACAGCATTGTACTTAACTATCAGCCTCGACTTATGGCTTGAGAAATTGCTGGGGCAGGACTGTGAGCAGAAATGAAAGCACTGTCATTAAAACCAGGCTGTCAGAAGAAAATTGTTTGCACATAGTTTTGAGAGCCAGCTGGACTTTTAATACAGATCATTGGTGTCCCTTTTATCTGAGGAGCGGTGTCTGAGCAGATAGCCCCTGAGGACTGGAAAAGGAACCGAAGGCTCTAAGCCTTTTAGTGTCATCTCTTCATCTTTACTGACCCAGAAAAGGGAGACGAAAGGGCAAAAAAGACCACTGGTAGAGCCCTAAGTGTTTCAGTGTAAGGGTCTAGTAGTAAGTGAACATGCTGGGCTTACAGAACAAGTGTTCTTCATCACTGACAGATGTCTTCAAGGAACTTCCTATCACAGGAAATTCCACCCCTGTAGTTATCAGGGAAGGAAGTTCAGGTATTACCCACTCTGAAAAGAGTATCGATGACTTCATAATTTCAGTTGAGGAATGACACGAATTTCTCTGTGGCCTTCAACATTATCACTTAGCCTCTCCATATATTTTTTTAAAATAAATAGGTGAGATGCAGAGTTAAACCTGATTATGAAGGGCTACACAAATACTAAATATTACGCCTGTCTAGTGATCTTACCTTCATTTTCTTAACCAGTTAACCGCTTCCATTCCAACACATTCTATGATTCTATGATTCAAATTACCACAGCATCAACATGTGCATATTCTCTTTTCTTGTGATAACCTTAGGACCATTACAACATCAGAAAAAGAGATAATTTACCTGGAAATGTTATCTGGTGAGCAGGCTGATATGCTTGTCTCCATACTGTCAGAGCTGTCTAAGCTTAATGTGTCAAAGGCAGGGTCCTTGTAACTGCGATCTGGGTAATGGAAACTATTCAAATACACATTGGATTCAGATGCTGTTCTGCTGTAGAATTCAGGAGACTTCTGCCTTTGGTTTTCGCAGATACGCTGATGGTTATACCCTACAGAGTACAGAGGAAACGTTTATTTTACATGGAAATTTTGTGACCTGAACATAACCTGTTATTTGCATAAGCATTTTGAACATCATCTCAGTCCTAATTGCATCATGCCCAAGGTGCTACAATATTATGGTTAATTTTGCAAATTAATTATAACTGAAATAAAACCTCTAAATACCTGTTTTATCCATGATGGTCACAAATATATGGAGATTAGTATTGCTGACACTTTATATATACATTCTTCCATGTGTATTATGAAAATATAATTTGAATTAATTTAAAATTAAAATGAGGCTTAATCTGGAAAGTAATACAGCTAGATTCACGGATCTAGAATTGTCACTGATCACGTTAAAGAAAAAAAAAACGTCCTGATATTCAATGGTCTTGGGTACTTCTTTTGTGGATTTTACTGAACGTGGATGAATTTTTGTCTGTTTGGGGAATTTTGCCTTCTGGTAACTGCAAGTTGGGCTTTTAGTTTCAGCTGAAATAGCATAGGTTACTTGTCACATCATCATACTTGCTAGTCTAGAGGTTTTGAAACTGCAGTTCACCCTACATGATTGAAGCAGATGAATAGCTCTGTGACTGTCAAGAAAATAAGGCTTATGCAACATTAAAGCTCTTTATGCTGTTACTTTTTTACAAAAATAATCCTTTTTGAAAAGCTTTCCTTCTTGAACACAGGGAACTTTGTTTGGCTATGTCTCCTTTAAAAAAGTATTTCTTCAGAATTATTTTTATCTCATGTTTCCATTGTCCTTTGTAAATAATGCAGCAGTATTTATACAGACTTACAGAGCAGTTGTTGAGCTTGCCTGCTGAAGAGGAAAGTATAAGGACAGTGTTTGTTTTAACCACTGAAACTATTTCACAGTGCCCTTTCAAGGTTTGTTTAATCTTTGTGATTACAGACGCAACTGCACTGCTCATCCTTCCTGTCAATTAATGCAAGAAGTGAGACTTTCTCACAGTTCTGATACTCAGTGAAGTTTATAATAGTCTCCGCATGTTCCTGACCCGAAATCTGAGCTGGTGGCAGAACTGGAGATTAGGAAGGACTGTTAGTCTACGTGAAAACCTACCATTTGTACAGGAAGGCAGCCACTAATACTTATCTTAAAGATAAACAGACACAGGAAAAATGCAGACAAATGCAGAGAAGTTCAGATAATAATTTTTACTAGCTACCATAAGGCGCTGATGTTAGGAAAGCATGGTTAAGGTGGGAATATTTTCCTGCCGTATTCTCATTCTCTGCGCATACAATGTTACCGTCTGGTATTTTTTGCCATGCTTTACCGTGGAAAGGCTGTAGTATTCTCCAAAAGGTATCTGAAAAGCATGACTGAAGCTGAATAATTAAGGCATGTTATTAAGGAAATCATGCCCTTTAAGTATTTCCAAGGCAAATAGTATCCTTTTTCCTCTTCCCTCTGAACAGTACAAAGGTTTCTTAAGGACAATTTAAGCTGGTTTCTGAGGAACTAATAGGACTTCACTTGCCATTTGAAAGAACATTAAATTTCAAAAGAAGTTCAATTGCATCGATTAGTAAGAGACAAAAAGAATGCAAACACACCTCAGCAGTTATAGATAATAGCATCACACAACACAGGTGTTACTCATTCACACACGTGCACTCTGTTTTTTCCCATTATTATGGCAAATGCTGCTGTTATTGCAGATAAGCAATTACCTTTCATACTCAAACCTTTGGAATGACTAATTGCTCCTGTGAAATGGTTATCAATTATTCATTATGGAAAGAGAGAAAAAATAAATTACTGAAAGAACGTTATGCAAATGCCTCTTTTTCTATTGAGCCCTTTGCAAAACCTTGCCTACTCAGAAATCTTAACTCTGTGTCTCATATTTCACTGAAAAATAAACCCATCTAAAAGGCATAAAGAAAAGCAGCAGTTTTACAAATGGTCTCCTAAAGGAAAGTCAACTTTCCATAGAGAATCAGTTAAATTTATGTAATCATGCAAACACAACTAAACGCTGCAAGAAGCAAACAGTTGTTAAGTCACAAAATGAGACTTAATGCACAGAAACAAAGCCTAACACGACGTTCTCAGTTTCTCCTCATGCCAAAAGCAACAACAAGTGCTTCAAAGCTCAGGACCAGCTGCGTGCCCATCCCGACAAGCCTCACAACCACAGGCACAGCCTGCCTCCCTTACAGCCCCACTTTGCACAGGCACAATCTCTTGTTTGAAGGATATATTTAACTGCTCAGGTGCCTACTCATAGGGCATGCACTTAAAAATATCAGACTCCTAGTAAGATCCAGCACTTCACAAGAAGTTTCCCACAAGCCAAGATTTGTATCAACCGAGTTTAAGCTGATGGAAGAGCTAAAATGTTTCTTGTTACATTGGCTTGAATTCCCTGCAGCACTGTAAACATTGTTAACAGCCACATTGATGCACACAATATTGCACATATCCATAAAGCTGTATCATTAAAAGAAAATATTTCAAAGGAGTTACTGCAGGATCACAAAAAATGGATGGACTGCCACAAAATTATGCTGAGGTCAGAACTATAGGTGAAAGCTGTTATTGAAAGTGGCACTGTCAAGTATGTTAAAAAAATTCCAGTATTTCATAAGAAAAGATCACAGTACATTTTCTTTTATTTCTATAAATTTTTATCTTTTTCAAAAAGATTGACATTAACATGTCAAGATACATTTTTGTATGGAAACACACCAAAGTAGGAAGCACAAGTCTGTCTACCTTGTCATTGTCACCCACAGATCTGCAAAGATTTCTAAATTTTCTGCTCTACTTGTGCGGCTATGAGCAAAGAAGCAAAAAATTAGGCCTGCACAAAGCTGTAGCTCTGGAGATATTAGCATTAATCAGAAATTTTGTTGTGACAGGTTATTTGACAGCAGGGCAAAAAAAATTATTTAAGTGCTATCATTATTTAACAATTATTTAAAAGTTTTCCAAGATTTTGGGAACTACTTGACAGCGCTGATGCAATTGTTACTTTTGCCAAAACATGGCAATGACAGATACAGCCAGGTAAAAGGATGTTTTCATACCTTTTCTGGCTTTTCCTGAATTTGATAAGAGAGAGAAGAAAACAAAAAGCAAGCTGCTTTGAAAAGTTTGTACATATATAAACTCCATGCCTTCAGCATACTGTTTTTCTGTAGAGCTTAGAAAGAATACAAATAACCATCTTGCTGGCACCCAACTTCTCTGTCCCAATAGTTTTGTTCCCAGCGCTGTGTCCTCTTAAACGTTTTACAAGTTGCTGCTAACTTGGGTTGTGCTTACTGACAGCGACTTTTTCTTTGAAGAACAATTCTTGAACACGCATGACTGACTAAACACAGTTTTGGTAATCCTGTAAGGAAGACTATTTAGTACTTAAAAATCTATGAAAATATTTCCTACTGGGACCAGCCTAAAATTTATTCACAAACATTACTTGTTCCTGCACAAAGAAAATGGTGGCATCCCTGGTGACAGGAAGGCTGGATTAAAATGATCTCTAAGGTCCCTTCCAGCCTAGGCCAGTCTATGATTCTATGAAATGTAACTGAAATCCATGTTCAAATACATGGGGGCTGTTCTCCATTTTCTGACTTAACTTTTAACTTCGAATGTTTCATCTCAGACTTTTATGTTTGCCTTCTTGCACTGAAATAAGAAAGACTAAAGAAAGCATTTTAGAGAAAATTCATTTTAGACCATTACTAGTTTACTGATAATTCTCAGATAACATCTTTAACATCTTTAATCTGAGCTGCCGCTTCCTCCGGGCACTGAAGAATACACTTGTTTTCAGATCTATACAAACACACTTCTGGTCTAGAAGTTGGCTCGATGCTTTTAAGCCCCAAGGAAGGCGGTAAGCTACTAGTACCACTTCAGGAGTGCATCATCCTCTTTGTAAAGCAGTTTGTGGGACATGGCGTGACAGCCAGCACTCCAAACCAAGCGCAGGCAGTGGCATTTACACGCGTGAGACCCTGGCTCTCCCCTGGGCCGAGCACACCCGAAGCACTCAGGGCAGCTGTGTGCTCAACCTGTCAGCAACCTAAGACCCCCACAGCGTTTGCAGAGCATCACCCTGAATGCAGAAAAACTGATGGAGTGAAAAATCTGTCAACGGGGAAAAGAATCACAAGGGAAGCAAGCAGCGGCAAAGTACACATGACAAGCTGCAAACACTTCTTATCTATTCCTCACCTATTTTAGGTGAAAAACAGGAGCAGAAGTGAGTACATATTTATGAGTAAAAGCAGTATCTATACATCTGTAGAATTCTACTGTTTTGGCAGAAAATCTTGCTCCTCCAAAATATCCACTTAGCCCAAAATGGCAAACCTGCTCTACCTCAAGAATGTTTTTGTAAGAAATACAGTGCATTTATTATATAATAAACATTTGTCATAAAGCAATGGAATAAAGGAAAAGGATGTCCACCGACATGACATTTGACTTGGTTTTCAATTATGTACTTAAGGATGTCTGCTGATATTAATCTCAGCTACACAGACTTGCTCTCTACAGCTACCTGAAAGGAGGTTGTAGCAATGTGGGCGTTGGTCTGTTCTCGCCAGTGGCAAGTGATAGGACAAGGGGAAATGACTTTAAGTTGTGCCAGGGGAGGTTCAGGTTAGATATTAGGAAGAATTTCTTTACTGAAAGGGCTGTCAGCCACTGGAACAGGCTGCCCAGGGAGGTGATTGAGTCGCCAGCCCTGGAGGTGTTTAAGAACAGGTAGATGTTGTGCTGCAGGACGTGGTTTAGTGGTGTTGATAGGGCTAGGACAAAGGTTGGACTCGATGATCTTGAAGGTTTTTTTCAACAAAAATTGTTCTATGATTCTGTAAGTCCCACTGATTTTAGTGAAAGCCACATAAGGTTTCAAAATTTTGTCAACAGTATTCCATTTCAGTTGTACTGCGTGGTATACTTAAACACTACACACGTTCAAAATATTTCACAAATCTCACTGCCCCACAGAAATACACTTGCTTTACCCATGACTTTGAAGAAAAGCTTGTTTTCCCTCTGGGTGCTCAGCATGGGTATGAGGTGCTAAGGGAAACCAGAAATCACACCAAACTGAACTCAGTCCCTTCCCCACTCATTTTTTTCTCATTAAGGCTACGCCGATAAGGCTGAATGAAAGTGCCTGAAGACTGTTCCTCTCACCCTTCTGTATAGTTGGATAGAAAGACTCTAGGATGTGACTCCAGCCACTTGGACATCTCTGTCCTTGCCGAGTTCTGCACTGCAGCACAGCAAGAGCCCTACAAACACTTCCGTGGTGTGTAACTGAGATAAAGAAGCCTTCCCCTACCTAGAAACATGGCAAAAAGCAGTTATACTCTTCAAGCTCTCCCAGCAGTGATAAATTTGGGTAGCTCCACGCTGAACACAACAGGAATAAATCCTTCACTGACTACTCAGAGAGGTAGTCAAGTCACAAACAGTCCTTGCATTCTTATATCCTTTGTGTTTTGACATGTCTCTTACTTTGCAAATCCTCTGATAGTTCAAGTAAAGCACCCGTCAGCAGCATTATTTCCCTTTGGCAAAGCTGACATTTCAGAACAGGACATCTAGAACTGTCCCCTTTCCAAGTAAAAATTAAATTCCTCTCCATAATTTAGTATTTTTATTCAACATGTTGGATCTTTCAAAAGCATGGCAGGCAGTCTAGCATGCAATTCCTTGCCGCATATGACAAGTACTGTACCAAGGGCCAGGATGAACATATCCCTCTCATTCTCCCCTTTCTGTCTTCTTTGTCAGGCCATAATTCAATTTTAGTTTGTGAGGTTTCTCTTCCTTCTTCTCATTCTTAGGACAAGAAACTTGTCTCTATTTTTAATACTCTTACATTTGCCTATATCAGGTTTGGTTATACTTTGTGTTTTAGGTTGCACATCAACATTCTTTTGCAACCATTTAAAAGAAATATTTCCAATTTTAAACAGTTTCTTAGCCAAAACTTCCTTACCTGTTTTCAAACTGAAACAACGTATTTTCTGAACCTACTTGCAAGCTATTCCATCCTTGCACACACATCACACCACAGCAGCTTTCCAAGCTGAGTACAAAGCTCCCTTTGTATGGCATCTTTGAAATACTTCAAGGGAAGGTAGGTTGGTGGAAGGCCTGCCGCATAACTGAAGCTCAAAACCAAGTCACAACTGGATCAGCTCAATAAAATGAACATAGTAAGTCCCAATCCTGTCTCAGCAAGCTTCTTCCATCCCTGCACTGAGTGGCCTGGGTGTGTATGGCTGACCTCCATTGTCCTCTTTGACCTCTGACAGCTGCTAGCTCTGACAAGTCCCATAACAACAGGATGGATCCTATCTCAGCTCAGGCTTAGTCAGTGCTATTCTACATCAGGAACTCTTGCACTTATATTGATAACAGTGATGCAGATGCTGGAAAGAAAATAAGCTGGCAGATGGCACTGACAAGGAACTCCATTTGAAGATAGGACACTTATGAATAATGCATCCCACTAAAGCAGAAATTAAGTGTATTGACTCAAGTCGACAAACAACAAAGGTATCTCTGTCTGGGGAATTTGTCCAGGCAAAAATATACGCCTGTGAAAATGAATTTTTAGACATCACAAAAGAAAAAAAGTACTAAAAAAATTAAGAAAAAAGAAAGCAACCTGTAATATATTGCCTCAAAATCACTCACAGGAATTACCTAGTTAACCCAACGTGTATTTTTCAATATACTTTTCTTGTTTACTGGATTATATTTGGTGACCACATACTTCAAAACTACATGTGTCCCTATGTCACAATCTTAACATCTTCTTTTGCCAATATTTGAATATTACGTTTAGAGCTTGCTTTTTTCACCAAGTAAGTTTATTTACAGCCCTGTTGATTATAGCAACATCAGTTGCTATTTCCTGAAAAACGGAATACTGACTTTAAGCAGAAGTGAAGCAAATAAAAAGGTCTTACCTTTGTGCATCCTTCTTGACTCTGACTCTTTGGTCATGGTTGCCAAGCAGTGAGGAAGGACGCTGCCACAGCTGTTGCTCTGCCCTAATGGTAAATGACCCTGCAGGAAATTTTGTAAGTATGTGTTTAAGACTACTTCTGTACTTTTTGTGTACCAGCACCTAATAGTAAAATAACTTGCTTTGTCATGGGAATCAGCATTATGTCATATCAATCGGCCACAGATATTTTAGTTGTGCACAGTCTCTATTAGGCTAGAATATTTTTCAAAGTAGTATCTCCACCTTCCTGCAGTTTGCTGATTTACTATGTGTCAAATAAAGACCTTTTTTACTTTATAAACACCCATTTAGAGGAAGAAAAACAACCTGTTATGTCTCTAGAATCAACTTGTACTAGCTTGAAAATACAATCCTTGAGAAAGCAACTCTGCATTTATGAATAATCTACTACAGCACAGCATTGCCAGGGGTCAGAAGGCTGGGAGTATGGAAGGCCTCACGTAAATTCCTGTATGTTAATAAACCCAAAGTTCTTTCAAAGTCAATTCCAGGTGTGAATTTGGGAGAGTTACATAATGTTCAAGGTGCTGACCAGCCTAACCTCTGATGTAATACCGGGTTTTATATGGACAAGGCTACTCATAGCGTTCAACTCCGTACCTTAGATGCAACGCTGCGCCCAAGCGTGGCACTGTTGAAGTGCGGTGATACAGAGGGAGCCGTTTTCTTGCGAGGCAAAGTATCACTCATGTACAGGCACTCCCTGTGCTGCTTCTTTCGCTCTTCCAGATTTCTGAAATGCTTCAAATGTAATTTGTTACGGTTTTGACAACACGAATTGACCTACTTGCTCAGTTATGCTTATGTGGAATACACTGAAGGAGATAGTTTGGGAACTTCATTGGAACGAACAAAATCTGAAACACAGAGTACCTCCTGCTCCACACTGCTTTCCAGGATTTCTAAAAATACCACGTTAAAATCATGCTGATTAATGAAATACATTAAATCCATGTGCACATTTTGTGTACGTGTCCCCGTACTTTTCTTAAAAAATAAAAAGTAAATCAAGTCTAGTATACAAGAGGAATCCAGTTACAAAGAAACATTTGTTTACAGGTTACTCTAGTGAACTGGTGGCTTAAAACCAACGCAGCTTTTGAGAGTCATTGTTCAAATGCATTTGAAAATTTACTTTAGGATTTCAAATGTGCCACTTGCACTTTATTGCTGCAAGTCTTCTGACAGAACAGCTCCTAAAAGTCAGTATTTGCCTCTGGATTTTTTATATAAGGAGAATTTTTGTTTAGTGACATTCTATAATACATCGTGTTGATTTTTAACTGAGCAGTGCCTTTGAGAGCAGCACTCTGCAAGCACGATCAACTTAGGATCTATTGTACCACTCTAAAAATCTCCACATGAAAATCAACCTCATGGCCACCATAACCGAAATAAACAAACAAACAAACTAATCCCAAGTTATCCACTTTGAATCTGTTACCTGTTGTTGCCTGCGGTGTTTCTTAGCTGGCAGAGGTGGAGGTGTATCAGATAAAGGAATAGGATCTACATGAGTAGCCATGACCTCAGGCCAATGGACTGATGGAAGTTGAGCAATAGAGCGAGGAGAAAGAGAGTGAGGAAACACAAATCCAGAACAGAGAGGTGATCTTAGCTTTATAGAAAAAAGAGAAATTACACACAGAGTTTTCTTTTTGGAATTGCTCAAAAGGCACGGCACATAACAAGCTGCAGTTTTAGCACTGTGTTGGAGCATTTAGCAGGAAAGGAGAAGTTTTGTATTGCAACTCTCAAGGCATGTTATGCTACGAGAAGCAGCACAGAAATGCCAGATTCTAAACCAGTTGCTGCCTTATTGCAACACAAAGGTAGGTGGCTTTACATTCCTAAGGTTATTCCTTTAAAAGGGGATTTATTCAAAATTTGCCAATGTCGTTACAAAGGCAAAAACATCACAAAGAATGAGGAAAAGAGAAAGTAAGCTTGAAGACACAGACTGAACAGACTCTGTGCAATAGCTAAGGTAAGTAGGAACTACCCAACTCCCACAAATACTCAAGACATACTTTTGTCACCTCACAGAAAAAAAAAAAAAGCTACAAACCATATAAAACTAACACCTAAGCATCATTGCTCAAGTCATCGTTCAGCATATCCACAGACTATTTACCAAAGGTGCATTACATGACAGTGTTTGACGGGCAAAGACCGTCACTTATTGCTGCTTGGGTCAGAGGCATTCAGGATTTTTGGCCTTCGAAGTGCCATCCACATCATCAAAGACACTTTAGAACCAGAGCACTCCTTCAGCTTTACTACTAACCTGTTATCAGACCTGGTAACTGACAGATAGCAGTTTGCCTTAGGGCGAGTTTGTTACATGTTAAATTATTAAAAAAAAAAAAACAACAAAACCCCAAAACCCCAAACAAAAAGAAAATAAAAAGGCAGCCATGAAAGAACAATGCAAACAAAGGGAAATGTCTCTCAAACAAACCTCTTTATTTTGTGGCTGGCTCGTCAGCACAGCCGTGGAAGGCTCAGTGGCAACTGCTTCAGCATCTGTGGGGGGCTGAGTGGAAGGGGATATATTCGTGGAATTGCCATACAGCTCACTAATTTCACTTACACTGATATAGCCCTAAAAGGAGGAATTCAGAAGTTAAAAGGAGCAAAAGCCAAAAGACGTGCAAGAGTGATTAATGTATCCAGTATGATGAGAGTTAGTTTAGAGTGACACAGCCAAATATTTGTTGTTATTATTGAAAAACTTCATCATAAATAATATAAAAATCACCAAGCATTGCAAATGTTGTATACTTGGGTTCTGAAAATTGCTCTTTTAATTAAAAAAATAATAATCATGTAATCAAAAAGCAAATGTACATTAAGTGACCAGAAGACTTTACTAAAATGTAAATACTCTCTAGAAATCATGTATCTCTTGGAAAAACAGATTGGGGAAAGAGAAAGAACAAATCTTATTTACCCATCTTTTTGTTTCATAATTTTTTGTGTATCTATGTTTGAATAAAATAACTTACCCTGATTTGTTCCTCGCCTAACTATTAAGCTAGTTTTAGTAAAGCAAATGACTAACAGAACTGGGGAAAAACTTATGTAAGGACAAGTCATTGCTATCCTGTTAGTTACGCTGACACAACGCCTTCCATTTGCATTGTCTGGAAGTCACTTCTAACTTTTAGGTGTTACTAGGAGACTCAGGTAAGATGCTGTTTGTAATGGCTATGAGGCTAACAGGTTAACGCCATCTGCCTCCTTTTTCTTTTTTTTTTTTTTTTTTTTTTAACATACAGGAGGTGATGGACTGAGGAAAGTCACAGACATCAGTGTACTTCTGCCCACAGAGAAGATTTATGTCGGAAGATTTGAGATATAATGACAGAATACAATTATTGCATGGGTTTTGGTTTTAATTGAACAAATATTACGTAAAAAAAAAAAATATGGATTCTGACCCATGGTGTATAGGATACCAGACTACAGAAAATCAAATATTCTGACTTCTTATCCATAGAAAAAAAAGCCATGCAGAAGGAAGAATAAACCACTGCAATGACATAAAAATGAGAAACACACTTATTTTTAAAATCAAGATGCTAAGCTGCTTTGAAATTGATAAGGTGTCAAAGGAGCTATGTTGCTATTACGGTACCAGCACACTGATACGCCAGTATGTGCACTTTAGCAAATCGGTAAGAGAAGCCACAGACTGCTGTAGTATTTGTTCTTTTTAAGAATGCATAAACATAGCAACGATCATAGAAGGCAAGATGAAAACACATACTTGCTATCTATCGGTGTAATTTTCAATGTATTTTATCAGTTATTTCAAGCAGATGCACTATTCTGGAAAATTAAGTATCATACTGTGAACACAGCACTTTAGAAATAGGAGGCAAATCTTAACTCTGGTGTTATTTGATGGACTATTAAACGAGAAGGAGACTGGGTAAAATACTCAAGTCTACCTCTCAAAACATATGGTCATATTACAGTAAAATAGAGTCCAATATGAATAAACATAAAACTTGTTTAAACATCCTGTAGTAGCAGTATACCAGCAACCAAAACTTGGAAAGTCTATGAAGGCAATATCATAGCCATTTTTAGAGGATAAAAGCACTTCCATCATTAGACAAAAAACATTCAGTTCAGACTCATAAACCCAATGGGGATTCATCCTGGCATTAAAAGAAAATTTTAAAAAAATAACTAAAAAATTACTGTGCTGAGCACTGGCTCAGACCCCTATTAATTTAGATTAAATAAATGGTTTCAAGTCAGACTAGGCATCCAAGTAGTTTCGTCAATGCAGAACTTTTAAACAGTACTGATTTTCCTCACTTTTTTAAGTACTGGGATAAGCATCCTGCCTCTTTATGTGAGGCTGTGTTACTGTCTAGTGCTGTGCATGCAGGGAGTAAGCTTCATGATGGATGGAAGAGAATTAGAAATGTGTGCTTTGATGTGGAGGGACCGGGAACGGACCACAGACTCGACTGACACATCAGTAACTGCATGGTGAAAATAACTTCTATGTGCAGCAACTCTACTAAAGCCTGTGTACCAACTGGTGCCTGAACTTTAAAGGTGACAAAACAGTCAGAAAAATATTAAACTGGACTGAGACAAACAGAACACCTAGCGATGAAAGGCATTTCCTTTATAGGACAGAGCCTACTTAATGTAGTTGCATTTTGAAACATCTGTGATTAAACAAACCATTATACTGATATGAAGACAAAACCGGAGATAGCACCCACTCTCCAGTAAGAACACAAACAGATCCATCTCGAAATGAGAAAAAATTAAGCTTAGACTTGCCAGATATCCTGGTGAGAGTTCAGATCTCCAGGTCAGAAAACAACCTGAAAGTTGTTTTAAGCATCTGCAATATGGCTTGCAGTGAGGAAGGGAGCTAAACCCCACCCGCATGTGCTGGAGACCACATGGGTTCACCAGGAACATGGAGGCCCAATAAGCAAGATCACATTTCCCAGGTGCTGAAAGGACATGTGGTGGCGTTAGATGTCAAGAGCCCAGCTTCCCAGAATGACACCTGCCTCATTAGATGTGGCAGACCTTGCTCAGGGCTTCAATACAAGCAGATCCCACAAGTCTGGTCAGCCCTCTTAAGCAGAAGTTAATGAAGCAGCCATAGACACCTGTCAGGGTATTTTAAATGCTGGATCTCCGCTTCGCCATTTATAACTTCAGGTTTATCTGCAATTTGCAGATTCATCGAGTCAAGTCAAGAGAAATATGGGGAGCTAATGCTAACATCATACGTGCTGACTGAATCTTTGCAATGGGCCGTGGCTTACCTGATGCTGACTTGGCTCATGGGCCTTGGGGCTTAAAGCAGCACCCTCAAAGCTACGAAGCCCTGACAGCTGCAGGTAAGCTCGGGGTCTCATCATGCACTACCCAAACTAAGTAATTTACTTTTTTTTTTCAGAAAAAAAATATTTGACACCTTTACTCTAACTATTCAAAACAGTTAAATGAACAGCACAACAGGTATCTTGCAACTCAATGCTTTGTAAGAAGATCAAAATGTACGGTGGCCATGATTCACTGCAGAGCCTTAGAATAAAGGGAGGGGAGGCAATGATAAAATCTACAGTGCAAAAATAAGGCTGAACTGCATTTGTACTTGAACAGGGTTATTCCTGGACCTCATTCTTCTTCACTTCAATGAGGTTTAATTGTCTATTTTGAGAAAATTAGACACATGCACATCCACACATAAAACCGATCATTTTTCCAAAGCAAGAGATTAAGACGATACCAGTCACATCTGGGAAAATGTCAAGAGAAGCTGTTTTTGCTCACCCATGCATTTGGACTTCCATCAATAGCTTTACAAAGTAAATTCATCATATCTCAGAAAAAAAAAAAAGTATGAATAGGACTTCATATCTCAAAAAAAACCAAAACGGATGAATAGGAACTTCATTAAATGCTAAAGTGCTTTTGTATGAGGCATTATTAAAAGTTACTTATGGTGAAGTGAAACTCAGTGAATCTCTTTACCTCTTTTAGACTATTGGGACTGACAGGAAATCCCTTTCCTCCAGAAAGCATGGAATATTTCTTTTCCAGATTACAGAGATTCTCTTTTTCCTGTTAAAACCAGACATTTTATGTTAAATACCAACAGATATGTAGTGAAAATAAATGCTAACCCTTTTCTTAACCATGTAAAGAAGCATGTTGGGCTAGAAGGCTAGAAACTGCACCTTCACCTTCATCCATTTACAGCAGAACTGGACAAAAAAATGGAGGTAGAAAATGACAAGCTAATGAAGGATTTTATTTAGTAACCACAGACAAATCAAATAGGTCTTCCTTTATTGTTTTCAAAATAATGATTCTGCTTAATGACTTAAACATGATTTCTCTCATGATTAAAAGCAAAACACAAGCTTCTTATTAACCCAATGTTGGCTGATGTGACGTAGCTCGTCTTGTGGGCTAGTGCAGGCTATTACAAGCCAAAAATCTGAGCTCTCTGTGCCCAGTTCCAGCAGCCACACAGGGAGCACAGGCTTCTAGCTTCAGCACCCAGATGGATACCTCTGGATGAATCCTCTGGAAGGGGGGGGCACCTCTAGAGCCCTCTTGATTATCAAATGCCGTAAGTGCTTTCTCATAGGAAATCTCTTGATTAATTACAAAAGATTTCTCTTTTTTAAAGGTCAACAGATACAAATGTCTATCATGTTATTACCAACTTGCTCGCTTCTGCACAACTGATGCTTTTCTTGTACTCTGCCTTCTTTTAGTCTATGAAATGCTCTTTTACCACACGCTAAAAATATCTGAAAGACAATAAATACTTACCCTTTGCAGCATCATTATTAAGTTGTTTTTCTCTTTTACAAAATGATCTTGTTCTCTCTGTGCTTGTTGGACAATGTGATTGGCTTGTTTTTTGAGAGCAGAAATCTTTTCCTAATATAAGAAGAAAATAATCACAACTTACGTGTTTTGTTTTCAAAGCACAAGACAACCTGTGGCAAGGAAGCTATTCATGAGAGTTCACTCATTCATATGAGTGAAGCAGGAGAAAAATCAGGCTTCACAAGACAGCTCACTGCTCTGAAGGAGATAATTAAGTTTTAGACAGCAAAGAGACAATATATTCAAGAGTCAAAGCAAAAGAACTATTGCACATATTCTTTGATAATATGGTGACTAGCATCCATATACTGAAGAGAACTGCTGCAGAGATGGAACTTCTGATCACTGAAAAACTGGGATTCATTTGGTTGAGATAGGACTTTTACAATTGATTTTAAAAATTAAGTACTTAATGTGGTGCTCTATTATTTTAACAAAATCATTTAACCTCAACATCAAGCAAGAATGTAAAATAACTGTATTTTTTTTCCCAGAGTGCGGAAGTTTTCTTTCTTAAAAACAACTTGATACTTTTTGTAGCAAATTAAAGGATATAATATTCATATACAAATATACAAACAGGGCATGGAGTTTTACTGATTTACTTCCTCTTAGTGAAGCACACGATTTGATCTGTGTGAGATGTTACTGGGTCATCATCTTCACTCTGCTTCAAAAGTTTTTTCAAAGAGACAAGTTTTGTGCTATTTCTCACAGACAGGCAGGTTGTGCATGCTCACCCGATCGAGTGTTAGTGCTTTTACCTTTCTACTGACGATGCTGCGCTGATATTCAGCTACTTCACGCAGGAGCTGCTGTGTCAGATTTTCTTTCTCTTCATCTAACCTGCTTTCATGTTCAAGCTGCTGAAATTCCAAATCTTCAAAGTGTTTGCTTTCTATGTCCAAAAGATCAGCATCCTTAAGCAATAAATAGATAGACAAATATTATGCTTTCACTGACACCAGAGTAGAGATAATAACAAATAGACACAAAAAATCAGTCTCAGGAAGTATTTACTTATCTCCTGTAGCATGTACAAACCGCAGCTCAATGTTTCTAATGACTGACTGTCATAACAAGGCAGCAAATAGGGCTAATCATTGCTTTGATGTTGCTTTCTCCAACACTTCTACTGTCTGCGCCACCGCTGCTGAGAAAAACCTTTTTTTCCTTCTTCAGGCACCTTTTTTCCTTCTTCAGGGCTAGCCCAAGTATCAGCACTGTTTTTATCAACAGGCATATACAGTCAGGTAAGACAAAACACACGTGGAGCTGTGTGCCATCAGCACGCTGCCATCACCTCAGCAGTGATGTCCAACCACCCAAGTTGTTCAGCCAGAGGCTGATCAGGAACCACCGAACTGGAGCTGACAACTGGTCCCTGTGCAGACACACAGTCAAGGACTGGCTGCCCACCCGCCTTCCGCTCAGGGATGATGAGGTGAAATGGTGCTTTGCAGCACAAGAACTGAATGCTAATCTTTCTCCTGTAACATCTGTGTATTCATAACATAAATTCTTACTTATAAGTTCCCGAGTTCTGAAGAAAAGGGTGTTCTTAATAATCGCAGCATTATGCTAAGTGTCTCTAAAATAGGCACAGTGTTACACATTATAACCTACACCCAGTAAACAATTTATCATTTAGGAGAAACGCAGACTTACTGCTTTTCTTATTTCAACCTGGGGGAGAGGTTAGTGACTGAGAAAAGCAGATAGGTCTCTATAAAAGCATTCAAACCCAGCTTCCAGTGTACCAGGGAGAGAGAGGGGATGCAGTAGAAACTGAAGAATCTAAGTCACTATATGAAATACCAACAACTTCTCATCTCTCTCCAAAGATGTGCCTTTAACTTGTAGGAGACAGTGAAGCGATTAAAAGCAAAGGCGTGGGCTAACAATTACAAGAAAGTGGTTACCTACAGTGCAGAAATGCTTCATTCAAAGCAGTCAGCCACCTTCAGTACTCAAAACAGAGAGAAAGGCTTTGCCTGGGCCATGAAAATCAACAAATTCAGCCTATTATCGTACCACGTTAATTGCTACTGAGGCAGAAGAATAGACTTCAGAGAAGACAACCAATAGCCATAGCCAGAAAGGCAACTGGTAGCCATTTGAGCTCACAAAGCACTATATTCTTGGCGAGACGTGCTATGGAACAAGGATTTCGCCACACTCTGTACCACCGTGTCCACCAGGGAAAGATAAATGTACCTAATTTGAAACTAAGTCTGTTTTCAAATTAGAACCCTTCCAAAGGGTAAGTGGCAGCAGCTTAGCTCTGTCAGTGGTTGCAAGCACACAGTGGCAAGATCACCAGCCAGGCAAGCCCATAGGGACCAAGAGCCTGGGCTACCTATGGGATGGGGCACAGTGTCAGGGGCACAAGATCGGTCTCTAAGATGTGCCCACAGAGTTCTTGCCATAACCTTCGCAAGGGTCCTACTCAGCAGCGTAGAATTTGTAGGAAGACAATTGTTCTGGCTGAAGGTAATGGCTTCTGGAACCAAGTAGCAAGTGTACTCCCTCCATTTTATTAAAACAAATGACTTTAGAATATTGTAATCTATAATCTGCTGACAAACAGCAGACACAATGTTTCCACATTGCATTTCTAAACCATAGATTTCTTCTGCATATCTAATATTTTGGTAATGCCACCAGAGAAAATTCAGTGAGAGAGAATCTGGCCCTTACTTCAGCAGGTGGTGAGCTCCATGGGCCCACATCACCTGTAAAAATTAGTAGAAATTTATCTGATGAGTAAGACATTTCCTAGCAATGGACAGTGTCTTCAGATCTCTGCAGGATTCCAGGCATCTATTCTTTTCTCCATTTACACGTAGCTCTACAAATCCACGCACATGAGAACAAGCATGCTTTGGTGCTTTCACACTAACAGTGAAGGATGAAGCCTGCTAATTAATTCCAAATAAGCCATCAGGAAGATCAAGGCATTTCCTCAGCGCCTTCCTCAAGCCCTCAGGTTTCAGCAGGCTCTGAAGAAGTGTCCGCCCTGCCCATCAAGGAGAGCCTGAATTCACTATGGACACCAGGAAGCAAGCAGAGCGTGCCAGCTGCCCACTGGCAGCCCCAGCCCAAAGTCCAGCCCCAGCCCACAGCCAGCTGCTACAGACAGATTGGCTGCCCCCTCCCCTGGGCACAAGCTACGAAGTTATTGAAGTCCCAGAGATGAAGCAGTAAGGGAATTCATCACCTTCACACCTTCCGGGTTGGCAGTAAAGTAGCACATCATAGCTCACTGCAGACTCAGGTATTTAATCTTCTACTGGGCTTATTCTCAGGGAAGAAGATATTTTCTCTCTTTTGAGTACAATACTTACAGCAATTTCATAACTGCTCTCACACTTGAGGTTTGTTTGAGAGCTACTGTGCACTGATTCAGTGATAACTTCTACCACTTCAATGACAGCCCCCACAGCTAATTTTCACTAAAATTGGCCTGGACAGACACATAATAGTACTATCTGCACCCTCAAATTCCAAGTTTTTTCCCACTTTCAAATCCAAAATTGTTATTAAATCAACTTGGAAGGAACAAAAAAAAATAAAAAACCAACCACACAAGCTTCTAGAAACCTCTTCTTGGTCATTAATGAAAAAGAATTTACCACCATCCCACAGCAACAAGAGACTGCAACTCCTCATGAATTAATACCTTAAAGTATGTGACTGTACAAGAAAGGCTTCCATTCCTTTAAATATATATGAGATATTATATAATACTGCCCCTTCTTTTCTTTTCTTTTTTTTTTTTAAGGTAACTTAGGTGTCTCAGAGCCAGCAAGCTTTTCAGTTACTACAGAAGAATTTAAGATCAATATTTCCAAAGCTGGAATTTCTAACTTCTTGCTCTTTTTAAAAAATAAAATAGAATTCTGCAAAATCTAAACTAAAGACTATTTCCTATGAAGCAAAAAAGTCTCTTTTTGGTCACTGCTATTACAGCCCATACTCCTGACATAAACACTCAAGCTAGAAAAAAATCAAGTTTGACTTTCAGGTGGCCTCTTGAGCTTGCCATACTGATGATTTGAAAATTATTTCCCCCTCATTAAAGCTAATTATATGCTGTAGAACCCATTTATCATTAATGAATACTAAAATCTTTCCACAGAAAATAACTATACAAGGTTGTAGCTTTTTTGGTTACAAAGGAATAAAATGAAGTTGCAATTAGACTTTACACAAAGGCACCAATGTGCAACCATTGAAGAAAAAAACAGAGAGACACTGTAACAGGTTGCCCAGAGCAGTTGTGGCAGCCCCCTCCCTGGAAGTGTCAAGGCCAGGCTGGATGGGGCTTTGAGCAACCTGGTCTGGTGGGAGGTGTCCCTGCCCATGGCAGGGGGGTTGGAACCAGATGATCTTTAAGGTCCCTTCCAACCCAAACTGTTCTGTGATTCTATGATTGCCAAATTTTTCAAAGCAAAGTTCAGGCTAACAGCTAAGTTACGTACTGAAAAAAAAGAGGAGAACACAACAGTACCAAACAACAGTGGCAGGAAAGTGCTGCTAAAATGCCTGATGCCACTGACCAGAGTTCAATTCCTGCCTTGGCTCACACAGGTGAAGAACGATGCTCCACCACCCATCTAAACATCACAACAGCTTCCACAAAAACCAGCAGGCCTAAGGTGCTAATTACAGGCAGGCAGCCCAAAGCTTTAAAAATATTCAACACAAAACAATTTCTAATCTGCCCATTTTACACTCATTTGATGCCATGCACATTAGCTATTACAAGCATTGCACAAAACAACATAACCCTCGTGACTATTAACAATTATAAGTTGCAAATACGTTCAGGCACTGGATACTTGAAAAAGAATACGTCACACTTCACTCTTAAAAAAAAAAATCAACAAAAAAAATCAAGAAAAAGAAGTTAGTGCAATCTTGAAACTTGCTACTGACCCTCTTCAGCTGCTGCTGTAATTGTTCCCTCATGGACTCAGGGCAATTATCAAGCTGCGTCTTCTGCTCGGAGTAAAGCTCCTGAAGCCTCTCTAGTTTTTCCCTCTCAGCATCAAGTTTTAATTTTTCCTGAAGCATGAACCAGAAAATAAACAAAATTACCTTCAAACCCAAGTAGTTGTTAGTGATTATGACAGTGTGTGGCAAAAACTTGAACAGTTGAAGCATGTAGGTCAAAGACAGAAACCATGTTAGTTGAAATGCAATGGTGGGATGCAAAATGATTAAACCAAAACATTAATCATTTTAGTGCGGTGATTAATTCTCTCCCTCGTCACTGCGTTTTGTACCCACGTCTGGATGATGCTGTTAAAGCCCACTGCCCAAACACTTGATTCGCCTAATGAAAAAAAAAAAAGTGAGGAAATGGTAGCCATGTTAGTGAGGTAACTGGTGAAGGAGAGAGAAGAGAGTAGCTTTTAGAAAGCAAAATGGATGGAAAATGACTGTAGTCTGCCAGTGATGGGAAAATGGATCTTCCCACGAGACCAAATTATATGCCTATGTGCCTCTGTACAGATAAGTACATTTAGCAAGCAGTGGAAAAACAGAACAAGACGGAGCTTTATAAAAGAGTAACTCTGGGCTAGGAGATCCTGTTGCAGGAGAAACACCAAGTAAGTTAGAAAATTCGCTTCAAGACACAGGAACTGTAACCTGTGATGGGAAAATGGATCTTCCCACGAGACCAAATTATATGCCTATGTGCCTCTGTACAGATAAGTACATTTAGCAAGCAGTGGAAAAACAGAACAAGACGGAGCTTTATAAAAGAGTAACTCTGGGCTAGGAGATCCTGTTGCAGGAGAAACACGAAGTAAGTTAGAAAATTCGCTTCAAGACACAGGAACTGTAACCTCAGGGTTACGGTCACTGTTCTCAGGGAGCAAAGGGGGCTGCCCAACCTCCCATGTCTCCTCCAACTAGTGCAGCTTTCCTCTCGTTCCACTCGAGTAGCAGTACTCGCACACTGCTGCTCAGCCTCATAAGCCTTTAACCTTTAACTCTTTGTAATAAAATACTACATGATTTACTGTGCAGCACTACTCTGAAGACTGGCTAAGATCACATAAAGTTACCTTGCAGATCATTATTTCTGTGGACCAAAGTCGGGAACCAATAAATCAGAGAGCAGAGATTAATTTTTTTCCAAAGCCCTTTAGTTGCAAATACACTGGCAGACATAGCAGATGCATTTTCTTCAACTGAGCAGTTAATAACTGGAAAAAACAATATGCCTGTCATGCCAGGCATAAATAATCAAGTAAGTCCCTGAAGCCCAGCTCTCTGCTACCTTCTACTGGTGCAGCTCTCTTTCCTACTTCTTGTTCTGAAGTTATGCATCTCCTCTCAGATGGTCTCTAACTCTCCTTAGTACTCAAAAATTAGCAGTATCAGTCTCAAAATTTCAGCTTCTTTTTTTGGATGCTCCAAAAACAGCTGAATTCTGTCACAGCATCCACTCATTTGTCCTCCTTCTTGTTCCAACTATCATTTAATTTAAATTTTTTTCAGCAGGTGCTATGTGATGTCTGCAGAACTCTTTATCACACATGATAGAGAAGGAACTTCTTTCAGTACACAGCAAAATCCCTGAAGCATGGCAGAGGCACAATAACAAACATGTATTAGCTGCCTGTCTTCTTTATGTTTTTATCTCTAAATCTGAGTGGGATCAGGGGCTGGGATTTTATTTTCCCTTTCCCAGTATTTAAAAAAACCATTCTCATTCAAGCTCAAAGTCAACCAAATTCCCAGCTCTGTTATTTTCATTTACACACGCAGCTTCTCAGCTCGTACAATCAGACAAACAAAATGCTGAACACAAAAGATTAATTTAATTTTTTAAAAAACTTGTAAAAAAGAGCAAGCGAGCCAGCATATTCAATTATCTAGACTTCCTATACTAGATTCTGTCTTAGAACAGCAGCAGCAGGGCTCAGAAATAGGGAAGACGTAGCACATGCAAGCTGCACAATGAGGAAGAAGCTGCAGCTTGAAAGGTCACCTCTCGATCTCTGTCCCCAAGGAACCCCTTTTGCTGAATCACCCTTACTTCCAACATAGCAGGAAATCTATGAATAAACCAGTACTTCCCCTCCTAGTTAAATGCCATCCATTGAACAGTCAACCTATGGTCTGCCACATTGTTTCTCAATTTCCTTTTTTGCCCACCTAGCAATCTGAAGCTGCAAAGACCTCTCTGACCTTAGCCACAGTGTCGTGCCTCTGAAGCTACTGATAGCTCCCCAAATATCTATGTGCTGCAACAAGCACGCTCATTCATTAATGAGAG
This sequence comes from Apaloderma vittatum, assembly GCF_000703405.1. NCBI lineage: Eukaryota > Metazoa > Chordata > Aves > Trogoniformes > Trogonidae > Apaloderma > Apaloderma vittatum. The sequence continues at coordinate 19,342 of NW_009708395.1, read as the reverse complement.
AGACATCATCAGCAAGTATAAAACTCCCTGAGAATCCTGCCAGAGATACTGTTACTTCCCTCAAGAAGTCAGAAGTGTATTCCTTTGAGACTGAAAGTGATACTCCTCTGGTCTATTTATAGCATAGGAAGTGCTAACATCCCACCAAACGGGCTCCCTTCAAAATGTGCAGTCTTAACAGGAAATATCCCTTTCAGCAATGAGAGGCATTACATGTTTTGCAGCGGTGGATTTAAGTTCGCCGACGTCTCTGGCTGTGCATTGGTAAAGTCCATTTAATTCACAAAAAGTAATTTGATAAATAAATGGATGATTAGATTTTTTTTTGTTCATACAGTCTCTTCTACAAACGGATCAAGGCGAGTTCTTTTAGAAGGGAAAAGACTGGTAACTTTGCAAGGAAAGTGCAAGATGCAGCTGAGGCAAGGCTGCGGCTGCCTGCCTGAGCTGTCTGTTCCAGCAGCAGAGCTGTGAACAGAGCCCATGTGCTCCGGCTGCTCATCCTCTTTTAACCACATGAGCTTGTACTTGTTAAACATTTCTCTGCAGCAAACCACTTCCCAGCATTCACTCTGGAGTCACATTAACTGCAGCCTGGCTGAATTCTTAATATCCTGTTTCTAGAGAAATGTATAGCTCTGCACAACGTAACACCTGGCGTTAGCCCTATGGTCTGCCTCTAGGTACATGTTAAACAAACTTGGGGTCAGCCAGGATACAGGTCAGGACTGACTTGGGTTTGATAATGTTGGGGCACTGCTTGGATCAGTTTCGGGGGACATCTGAACATTGTGAAGCATAGCAGTAGAAAGAGTGGACGTGTGACACCGTCGCCCAAGAGCACACACATAAGATGTCAAGCAGAGCACTCGTGGTATGAATGCAGATCGTAAGTGCTCAATGTGGGTCACAAAAGGGAATCAACCTTCAGATCTCATAGAATTGATTTTAGGGTAAAGAGAGAGAAATAAAATAATACATATCCAACACATTTTATAGATGATGAGGACACGGGTGAGATAAAAGGGCAGTATTAAAGATAATCATAGAGCCTAGAAGAATGGGGAAGACAGAAAGAGACCAATTGCTTTAGTGTTGTCCCTCGTAGTTAAGGGTGCCCTAAGCCTGATCAATATTAGTACTATTACTACCCAGCAGGTCTCCACATTCCTTTTGCAGAGAAGTTCTGCTTTTCAACTTGTCATTCACCTCATTTTGCTACTGCAGGCAGGCTAAAATTGTAGAGCAGCAGCTTGTGCCTGCGTGTCTGTGTGCCTTCTGAACCAACCAACCTTCCTGCATAAACCAGTAGACTCTGCAGAAATGAGTCAGAGTAAGCAGGGATGAAACAGAGAAAGCTTCTCAAAAATCCAGGTAAGAATTGGGGGGAAAAAAAAAAAATCAAAGAAACCAACCCCCACAACCAACCCAAAGCAAGAAACCTATCATTTTTACCAGATCACTGTGAAACTCATTATATAGCTAGGTGAACTGGGCTCACTCTATAACCTTCTAATCCTTCTGCACTCTCCTTCCTCCCCCCAAAAAACGACAAAAACCCAAGTTACATTATTTTCAGAGAGAAAGAGAAACTACAAAGAAACCTACAAATCATAAATTAAAAAAAAAAAAATTAATGTCTTCCCATCCAACATTTTGTAGAGCAAGTGGAAGAGCAAGAAAATTTGATATTAACTACTGACTGATTGAATTGACCTAACCCTTGCAATGAATTTATAAGAAAATAGTCGTCCCTACCACAAAATAGGCTAGGAAGTGCTATCTGCTCTACAGTAGTTACTCACTGAAAGGGGAAAATGGTATACCTGGGGGTAGTGTTAAACCTGAGCTCTACCAACTCTGCCAGCACTCTTGCATATTGAAAGCATTTCCAATGCTATGGCTGATACAGATCAAACCACATACATAACTGGTTAATGAAATGAAACAGATCAGAGGAGACCTTATTGTAGCCTCCCGGTATCTCAAGGGGGCTACAAGAAAGCTGGTGAGGGGCTTTTTAGGATGTCGGGTAGTGACAGGACTAGGGGGAATGGATTGAAGCTAGAGACGGATCGGTTCAGATTGGACGTGAGGAAGAAGTTCTGCATCATGAGGGTGGTGAGACACTGGCACAGGTTGCCCAGAGAGGTGGTGGAAGCCCCATCCCTGGAAGTGTTCAATGCCAGGCTGGATGGGGCTCTGGGCAGACTGATCTAGTGGGGGTTGGAACTAGATGATCTAGTGGCGGGGAGGCTGGAACTAGATGATCTTTAAGGTCCCTTCCAACCCTGACAATTCTATGATTCCTGTGCACAAACCATACACGCTCCTCTTCTGTATTTTTCAGATGATTCTTTTCTGCATATCTTGACCTCTTTCGGGACAGAAGTATAAAACTTGTTACAATTTAGTTGTTTGTTGCTAAATCCCTGTGGATTTTGTGAAAGAAGCCATTAAGTGGAAAAAAAAATGCCAGACATACAAAAAGAAGCATAATATGACAGGAAAATGTACTTCACAATAGTTATTTTTACTCTACCAGTGGTATCTAATTTATTATATAATAACACACTGTGTACAGTGATGGCATCTGTATGGGAGATCTCAATGGTTTTGTTTCACAAGCATGTATAAAGCTAATGCTAAAAAGCATTTTAAACCAAGTAAGCAGTCCCTATGCTGTAACTAAAAAAAAATCACAACACTTGCACACTTTAACTTGCTCCTAAGACAATTCAAGGTTTTATGGAATTCATCCTCTGACCACCAACTACCTAAAAGGATGTTGTAGAGAGGTTGGTGCTGGTCTCCTCTCACAGGTAATTAGCAATAGAACAAGAGGGAATGGCTTCCAACTGCAACAGGGTAGGTTTAAATTAGACATTAGGAAAAAAATAATCACAGAAAAAGTAGTCAGACATTGGAAGAGGCTGCCCAGGAAGGTGGTTGAGTCACCATCCCCGGATGTGTTTCAAGGTCATTTAGATGTAGTGTTAGGGGATATAGTTTAGGGGTGAGCTTTGTAGAGTAGGGTTAATGGTTGGACTCGATTCCAAGGGTCTTTTCCAATCTGAATGATTCCATGAAATGTGATGTCCTTGTGGTCACATGGGGAGGGCAAAAGAAAAGCACTGATTCTAGAGCACTGTTTCTTCATCAATGTAGAAGAGGTGGAAATACTCATTCAAACCAGAAGAAAAAAAATTCAAGTGAGAAAATTAAAATTCTGTATAGTCTTCAACATCTAGATGACAATAAGAGGATTTTCCCTTAATGGTGCAACCCATTCTGCTATTCCTCTCATGACTGACTTAAAAGAAAGCTTGTGAATCCAGACTTTTCTCCTTGAGTCTTCATAACCATTTCTTTCCCCACTAGTGTTTTCTGCACAGGACATCCAATGTGGATATATCTAGTAGATGCAAGTATTCCTCAAAATACTTTATTTTGTGTACCACGTCTTAAAGAGATTAATAACGTTCTAGACACAATAACTCTTCCATTTAAAACACTTGCTGAACTGGAATCTGATCAGGAAAGATTTAAAAGGTGATGCTATGAGGCATAGAATTATTAGATTCATCAGGATCTTAGCAGGAATCTTGAATCTGGAAAAGAAAGGATTGAGAAGAAACCACCAGTATATTTAACTTTGATTGCTGGTGTCTCACCAGACAGCTGCTCTTTCCTTGATTCAATTCTTGCAAGTCTTTGCAGTACTAATTCAGCAAAGAGGCCAAGTTTCAAATGTTTTGGCATGTCTGGGATATTCTGTTAATGACTGAAAAATATTTCCACAAAAGCATGTGGACAAAATTATATGTATTCCAAAAAAAGATGTGTTATCCACTGCCAGCTGCTCCTGATTTCTGCTCCTGAAGAGGGACAGGAAACCCAGGTTGATTAGAGAGCCCCAGAGTATGCCTTTCCACTGTGACATAAGGCAAAGGCCCTCCAAAAGAAAAGAAACAACCTCCTTCTTTTAAAACACAGTCTAAGCTTTTGCATAAATAATTGTTTTTAAACCCTCTGCCAAAACTGCCATTTAGCTGTGATACCCTCCTACAGCACTTCTGCTGAATTCATTACTCATTTTCAGTTATTCCTGTTTATTCATGCGCGCTGATCTACTCTTTCTTTCCCTGGCTAAGATGCTACTTTCAACTTCATGCTTTAACGTGGAGACGTCAGGCACGGTGAATCATTAAGCATCCTTCTCCCCACGCACTGCACTGCATGTATTAAAACCACACAGACTAAGAAAGCACCGTATGAAAAGAAAGTATCTTGCAAATCTGAAAAAGATCCGGTTGAGCAAATATAATTTTCCCCAGCTTCCTTATAGACAAACGTCAATCCTGTACGAAGACTTGGGAGCAAAGGGTCATCGAGAGGAAGTTGTAACTGCAAACAGCACCACGGACTTGAGGTGCTACCCCACTTGAAACAACAGCATCATTGTTGTACACCTCTGGCACAGTGATGTGAATGACTGAAGCAGTAATTACAGGCAGCTGGGCCCAGACAGTGTTAAAAAGGACTTTGTCTCACCTGCTTGCTTGTTTCTGGGTACTGCCCAGCTCGACTCTCCAGAGAAGGCTGCGCTCAAAGTAAGCTCTTTCCTGGAGAGCTTCACGGTGTACCTACCAAATTGTGTTATTAATCTTAGCAGGGCCGTCCCTGCATTAACTGGAACTTGCTACTAATGCTGCTATTCAGACATATAGTTGGTCATCTTTTTCTGTGGATAAAACCAACTATGTAGCACATGGTAATTAAAAAAAAGAAAAAAGAAGAATGAGAGAGAGCTGTGCTCCGGAAGTATCACCAGGGAGGCAAAGCTGGCCCTTCCTCCACACACCAGCACGATTTCCAGCACAGCTGAAAGCACAGGCCATGCCAAACAGCTCTGGAAGCAGCTACCTCAGCCAAGGCAACCAACTCCTGTCAGCACTTGTACCTGGCAGAGATGAACCACAGCCAGAACTACACCGACAGGTGCAAAGCTCTGTCATCTTCTTTCCAAAGCTGCAACCACTCATAGCTCTTTTTTCCAAAACTTAAGTAAATCAGCACTGATTGTGTCATTCCTCACAAGAGGCACGGTGGCACACTCACAAAAACCAGGGAAACTCTTTCAACTCACCACAGAGTGCATGCAGCATTATCTTCCCCACCAACTCATTCCTTCTTCCTCACCATTAGTCCTGCCATGTGCTCCTACCCAGGGCTGAGCACAGGACTCAGACGAGGTCAGAACGCCACATACCACGAAATACACAAACCTGCTTGCAAAATCCGTTCCTGATTTACAAGCAAGAGACATTGTATCACAGCAAAGAGCACAGTGGCACAGCCCAAAACTGAACCCACAACTCTCCTGCCTCCATTTTCCAGTTGACTCTCTTGCCTCACGAGGGCTAGAAATTGTGGCTTTAAACTGTATAGAAGCTGGTAAAACTTTGTGCAATGCTTTAAAAAAAACATATATATAAAAAAATCTAAGAATCGGGTAGAAAGCAGCACAAGGGCTTCCACCTACAGTCTATTTCAAGTACATAATGTGACCCAATAATTAGGCTGTAGTTTATGATCTCTGCTTTTAAGAATTTCACAAGTTTTTCAAACAGGTGCATGAGTAAGGATGAAACACAACCAGGCAGAGGTTTCCTGTCAAACAGGTGCCGAGATCAGGGCCAAATTCCAAGAGATGCTCAAGTCGCTCCAGAGACAAGTGCCATCATGCATGGCACTAACAACCCACCGTCGTTTTGCAAGCAAAATTAACTCTCCCTGTCACCTCAGGACAACATCATTAGTTGTATTCAGATATCCCTTACCCTGACAGAAATGTGGCCACCGTCTGAGCGACTGGACGCAATAGCCTCTTGCCAGGAAGCCCCACCAAGACCACTGGTATTATCAGGGGTGAAATAGTCAGGCAACTAGAAGAAACCATGACCATGTGAAATTTGTTCTTGCAAGAAACAATATAAAAAGTACCATCAGCACAGTGGCAACTACTGCCCAAAACTTGAGCTTTAATTCTGTTGAGATTGTCATAAATTTCAAATTATTTCAGCAAAAAAGACCACCCACCACCTCCACCTGAGTACCCCTTTGCCAAGGGGGGTCAATTACTACAGAGCCAAGATGTTGCCTGTCTTGCATGGGATCTGCAGGGCTGTAACCTTAAGTGCACAAGCATACAAGTTAAGCTTTAAAAAAATGCTGTTGTTTCAATTCAGCCAGACTTTTTATTTGTTGACATGACCAGTGCCATCTGTTTTGCTGCCTGATGCTGCCTTCTCCAGAATGCTCCAGCTGTCATTTTGTATTTTGCTCGTTCACAGAAGCTTGTCTCCAATTTCTTTTTTTAAACTTTCACTTTTATGCAACAGACATCTTCCAGAACAGAATCTGTGTGCTTTCTTAGAGTTTACTTCTACAAAGATAATTTCAGGATTAACTGAGCCACGGCTTTAAGTCTAGAGCATGCACTCACAGCTGGGTTTTTTGTTTGTTTGTTTTTTTAAAAATAGAACACAAAAGACAGCTAAAATATTGTAACTGCTCTGACTAGTGGTGTGCTCCACGTTGAAAAAAAATGTTTTGAGTGAACTTGTCTTTTAAAATAACAGAAGTGCTTTTCCTAAGCCACTTTCTATATTTCAGTTCAACTGACAATTTAAACTAGACCTGGCATTTTACTTTTCTGACTGCTACACACTAACATTCCATTTGCAAGAAAATTTTAACAACCTACAGGTTTTAGAATTATTTCCATGAATTTCATTGAACCTTGAGGCTACTAGAGAACAAGTATAAAAGGTAAAAGACGCACTGAATTTCTGGAAATATTGTGTGTCACCAACCAAAGTTTCTGTCAGCTTCTATCCTTTTGGATGGGCATCTGCTTGCATCAACCTATCTGCTGTCGCCAACTTTAAACTCATCTTTATACCAAAAAGCAAGTATGAAACACAATCCACGGACAACTTAAAACGTTGACCAAAGAAAACATGGAAAGCTGAAGGGTCACTGAGCAGTACGGAAGGAAAAGGAAAAGTGTGGGCAGGAAAGTCCATAGAAATTCAAGGTTAAAGTGGATGTGCGCTGTCACCTTCAGGGCTGAGAGGTGGGAGCCCTACGCTCCTCCTAAGACATAGGCACAGTGAGCAGAGCTGCAAAACAGCCTTCAGGCTGGTGACAGGGTAGGGAGAAACCGCAGAACCAAAAGCTCAGGAGAAAACAATGCAAGCTGTAAGGCTGGAATTAAATGGGAACTGTGAAAGAGCTAAAAATGCGCAGGTCGTCCAAACAAAACCAAATAACGCAGAAGACTTCGAGATATTTCTGAAAAGCTTAAAAAAAAAAAAAAAAAAAAGAGAAGAGACACTAGCTAGTGTATTTCCACAAGTGACAGGTTTAAATGATGAGGTAGAGGGTGAAATTCACCACAGGCTGAAAGGCCTGGAAAAAACTTCCTGACCTTGAGATGTTTATTATGGGCCCTGGCACATCCCCTGTGGAGAAGGGAACTGCCTGGAGAAGCCAGCGGAGAGTCTGCTGAGGGAACCAGCTCTTCCAGGGGGCACAGCTTCATCTTGCAGGCCCTTTCCACTTCTGTACTTAAAAATCTCATTGCAGTGCTGTCCTATTTTGCAGTTAAGTATCTGACTATATAGCAGAACTAACTGATTCCTTGAACTTAATCACAGAGACAATGTTCTAGAGTACCAAAATCAGCAGTCAGCAAACAAAATAAACCAACATAATTGCTTTAAAATTGCGTACTTATGTCTTATATATCATATATAATAATAAATAAAGCCATCTTCTGAAACCATAGCCTTCTTTAATTACGTTCCCTTGCTGAAAAAGGATTATCTTTTTAATTACTTTTTTTAAATTCAAACCATGTAACCTAAAATGGAAGGTTCAATTAACACTGTTCTTTTAAACAACATACAATCCAAGTCCAAGCCCTATATGGATTTTTTAATCAAAAATATCTTCACAGTAGGTCAGGGCTTTTTACTTAACCAAACTGTATTTTGATTATCAAGCATACCTTAGGAAACAAGGTTCTTAAAGGGAGATGATAGTGAGACAACTATTTTTTCCTTCCACATTTATCAAGTAAATTTACTTACAGACAATATTTTATAAAATAACCTCCATAAATATGTTAATCATATAAATGTATTTTGAAGATCAAGGGGAACAGAGTACACAGCTAGCTAAGATAACTCAATTACCTTTGTCTTTTCACCAATAACATTTCTCTCCAGCTCAGCTATTTTTCTGTTTAGATGATCCAATATTTCCTTCTCTTTCAGCAGCTCTGTTGTTTCAGATTTCTGTTCCCCATCCAAAAGGGCACATTCCATATCCAACTAGGAACACAAGACATTTTTCAGAAGCAGTCCAGATTAAGAAGAAATCTTGATACACATTATTTTCTGGGGGAAGGGGAATGAGTTGGTGACTATTCACAAGAGAAACATTTCTTAAAAAGAGGGGAAAAAAAAGTTTTACTGCCACAGAAGTTAAAAAGAGATCACAAATCTGAGAAAAAGTAAAACTGCAACACAAACCACTGCAGAATAAAGTCCAAACCAACTTTACTTTGAAGATTCTTTTTTCCCAAAACTTTTTCTTTTATATCTCTTCTCTGTGCTTCCTCCTGTAATGATACTGTACCGACTCTCTGTGCTCAGGCTCAGTAGGAAACCCTTCTGGAACAGCTGTTTCTTTCCTGTCTCTGATAATCGGAGCAAGCACAACTCAAATGCTTGGCCAGCCTAGTCTGCAACCGTGAGATTCCACAAGTCAAGAGGGTGCCAACATACCCTTGCCACTGTGAAGCCAAAGAGGCTTGAAAGGAAGTTGTCTCACTTCCTTTCTGTTTAAACACTCACAGGAGATACCACCATAAAACTCCCAAGTGACACAAGGTATTTAATAAGGCCGATCAAGTGACTATTAAACAAGAAAGATTTTTTACAATTCCACTTAGGAGCATAATGATCACAACTGGGAAAGGCTAATTGGAGCATCACACCCATCTTCCACCCGGGCGAAAATAGCCTTCGTGGGAGGAGACTGCCAGGTCTGTGATTCTGTGCCTAATCCCGGTGAGAAAGCACAGAATAGGAAGGCTCCCTGCACCCATGAGTTCCCTACGTACTTGCTGGACCCCCCAGGCTTATGCTGCATAGACACACCTAACGAGCAAGACATTTAAAACCAAAGCATATTTCATACCTCTCTTGAGGATTCATCCATCTGGTCATTTAAATCTTTGATTTTCTGCTCAAGTTCTTCCAAGTTATTTAGTACTACTAAGCGCTCCTCCTCCAGTCGACCAAGCTCCTGCCCTCTTTGCTCATCACTTGTGCATTCTGGTATCTGCAGTTGCATGTTACAAGATGTTCAGTGAATACAAACACAAACAAACAAACAAAACAAAAAGAGTTAAACATTGGCTTTCCTTCTCCCTTTCATATTGTGTTCATTTTAGACAAGCACAGCACTGCTGGTTCTAAGCCCGTTATGTATTTCATATCTACTATATTGCTATTTCTATATTTAGAAGGTGTATAAGAGAAACAAACATGATACTTCACTTCCAGGCATTAGAAGTAAACACTATACTTAACAGTAAATGCTATTCATTCTACAGGAATTCTTAAAACCTAGCATTAGAGAGTACTTCACATGCTGTGCTATTTAGGTTGTAAAAAGCCAATTTTCCCCTTATAAAAATAACACAGAGAGATGAAGATGCTTTTTATGCAAATTTCAGCTGTTCATATAAATAAAAGCCAGGAGGGTAGGACATTTCTTCAACCAGCCATTACAATGGGCAGCTGCATTATAAATAAGAACAAAAGTTGGTCTTGTCTCCCCAGGTAGCACGCAGGAAGCAGCACCTCTAACGTTGCTCTTTTCATTGTCGTTTAATTACCAGACAACTGTGCCAAGAATTAAATAGCATTATTAAGAAAATACCTGTGATCTTATACCAGCAAAGGCTACATCAAAGAGCATTGAGTTTCAAAAGTATTCTTCATGTTCATCTGACCCTGGGGGCTTGCGATTCAATTACTAGGGTAAGACTTCTCGCTCATTGTCCCCAGTCAGAATTAGAAGCGGGCTGCGTGTGGGACTTCGTGTTAACCACTGGACCACACAGCCTTGCTCAAAAGAGGCTCAAGCTCAGCTACTGAATGGCTATTCTGAGAGCAGGCATTTTATCCTGAAAAAATCTGATCTCGATATTTTAAAACAATGACCCGTGTTTCATTAACGCAGTTGCTTGTTGCTGCTTTTCTCAGGGCTTAGCAGAACACCCTTTACTATGAAGGAATGAATGAATGGCATTCCTTGATTAGCATTAGTAAGCCTAGCAGGAAAGCTTCTTTTTGTCCAGTATCCTGTTCGGATAATGCTGACACAACATCTTGGATTTCAACTTCCTAATAAGGATTTAAAGTAGGACCTCTGACTTGCGCAAAAAAAGAAACAAATGGGAAAGAAATGCAAAACGACAATAACTTGTTAAGTGAAATGTCTTACCACCTTTCCAACACAGAAAAATCAAGCAAAGCCATAAGAGAATGTGTCTGTTCAACAGCATTTCACATCGAAAGACTCAGCAGACAGCTTTCCAGAGAAATACCCCTTTGTGAGATAAAATGTTTTCCTATCACGCCTCTCTTCTTCTCCACCTACGCACTTCTATTGACTATAAAGTTGTAAGTTAAGCAGAGGTTAAACACAATTCATGCTAGGCATGCTGAAGCTCATACAGCATAAAAGGAGAGACATAAAGTACTTAGAAGGTGTGAATTTGATAAACAGAAACCTGCTTTTATGGCTTTGCTTGGTCTTTTTACGCTCCTGATTCTAACGCTCGAATATAGTTATTTAACCCAACACCTGCCGCTGGGATTTACTCTGGGACACCAGTGCCGAGGCACTGAAACAAGGTAACAAAACGGCCCTGTGCCAGCCCAGAGGAGGTTGCTGCTGCCCTGTTAGGAACACTGTTAGCTCATTTTTTAAAGGACAATCTCCCTTCAGTAACAAAACAGCAGTGTGAAGTACACAGGAAAGGAGCTGCAGCTTATTAAAGGCAGGAGTTGGGTTGGAGAGGCAGGAGGGTGGCTATTGCCCCACGTCTGTGAGAGGCAACAGCTGATTTGAGAAGTGGCTCAGGTCCAACCCTGGGAAAAGAGACAGGACATCAAATTCAGCTCAGGCAGCTCCTCTTCACCTCCTGTGTGCCCGTTCTGGTTTGCCCACCAGAAAACATCCTCCGCTTACAACAGACAGGGCCCTCACGCTGGGAGAAGACAGCAGAGCTTCCCTTCTCTCCTATATCCCAGAAGGGTGCTAAGCAGAGCTCCTGAAACTTTCCTTACTTAAGGAGCTAGAATTGTTCAAGCAAATCCTTCTCCCCCAGAAAATCTCTTCCCAAACTGTAATCCCTCTGAAAACAAAACCAAGAACTAAAAAAAAACCCAGCTTGCAGTACCAACAGCTTCCCCAGAAAATGAAATAACCATTTGCTGGTTGCTAAGTTGTACGAGCTCTGTGATTAATTCTGACAGCTAAGCCATCATAACGGTGGCCCCTGTCAGGACAGCCCAATCCTAGAGCAGGATTTCGATCGGTCGAACCCAGATTGTACCTTTTCCTCCTACAGGGTGTTACCTTGGGTGTGATGCTTAGGTATGATGACTCAGCAGCATCCTTCAGGAAGCCAGGAGCGGCGAAAGGCAGAGGCTTCGTGCTTTCGCTGAGGTGCTCGTCGGCTCTCACCCCCCTGGACGGGAGGAAAGCGCCCATGGTGCTGCGGCTGTGGGTGCTCAGCTCCGAGAAATCCGAATCGCTGGCAGACGACTTCAAGTGGCCCCTGAACCGCATCTCCAAATTCATCTGGGAGTCTTCGAACACTGAATCCTCATCAGAGAGCTGAAGTTTTTCGAGCTCTTTGTTGATTTTTTGAACATCAGCAACTGTGGTAGCTGCAGCGGGGTCGCTGTCAGATTTGGAGTATTCTGCACACAGATTGAGGATTGTCTCCAGCCGCTGTCGTTCCTAGTTCAGAAAAAGATAATAGCACTATACTTCATACGCAAGTTAAAGTAAAGACGAAGTTAATAAAAGTTTGCTTTTGTATTTCTTTCGAGTGAAGGTTTGAAGTCCTCCAGTTCCATGTATGTCTCTAACACTTAAAGGTAATAAACAGATATAAATAAATTACAGTACAAGATGAGGCATCAAAGTTAACATGAAAGAACTTAAAAAATTAAAAGTGCATTTCACGGAAATGAATAGCTACTTAAAATGAGATATCCTAGCACTTATTTATCTTTCCAATGTAGAAAGTTTTCACGTTAATATTGTTTATTCAAGTTGTTGTAACCATATCTCATTTATATGTACACATATCCAGTGAGCTCACTGTGTAATTCACTAATTATCCCAATTTACACTTAGGCTATGTTCTTACCAAGCAGCAAAATATCACACAGTTTTTTCATGAACTCACTCCTGACTTTTTTTGATTTTCTGTTTCATTAGCTTTGGTTCCCTTTTTGAGGGAGAGAATTAATCTGTATTTTGAAAAACACAGTTCTAGAAGCATTAACAGAAAAATGAGACATCACATGCAAAATACAACAGATGTTGAATGCATAGAAATGGAGGTAATCTTTCTTTACCAGTTAACTCAAATTCCCTTTGGATTCATACCAACATTTCAAACTTGAGATTCTGAATAGATCTCCCAGTTTGGCAAGACATACTTCAAGCTGCTATTCCCAAGGGATTTTTAGATCTCTATGATACTTTATAAAAAGTATCAGAAAGCTGTATTTGGTTTATACTACTGTGTGCAGAGCTTCCTGTAACTCCTATTTCAGATTATTTTTTTTTTACCTTTTCATTTTTAAGAAGTAATGCTTTTATGTAACTTCACGTTTCTTTTGCTGAAGAAGAAAAACATTGCAAGTAAAAAATTGCTTACCATAAGCCTACTGAAAATTCTGCTGGAAAAAAGACCACTGTGAGTTCCATGCTTGGCATTAATCCCTGCACTAATAATCTCATTTCTGATTTCTAGGAAATCCTTTTCATTTTCAGTAGAATTTAAAGGGAAAGCCAAAAAAAAACCAACCCCCGAATCCTCTGCCTCCTACCCCAGTAATCACATGAGACATAGTCGTTTTCCAAGCTCTCCCTGGCATGACATTTGCAAATAGGATTTGCAAAGCAGCTACCCCCAACAGTCCTCACACTCCTTGTGCCCAACAGTGAGTGAAAACAAGGATCAAGCAAAGCAGTTTGGGCAATGCATCGCCTGTCCTTTCCCTGCAGCAAGCTATTGGGGTTTTATGAAAATTTCACACTGGTTTACAAGCACACAGCTTTTTACATGGCTGCCAAGAGATTACCCGGCTGCTCGCACTACACCTTCGCATCACCCACGCTTAAGAGCTGTGTTTCTGAGCTGGAGAACCCATCCAAACCCATCTGTCTCCAAGAACTGCCCAACCAAGAAAGCACCGCCAGACAGAAATTTTTGCCTTCAGGTGGCTTGTTCCCAGGTTCCCACTGCAGCTTTCCTCTGAAGCCACCAGCAACAGCGCCAGCAGGGACGAGCCGCTGAAATAACGGAGCCTTGCAGGGCAGCAATTGCAAACTTCTATTTCCCACAAAATGAGGTCCAGCAAATTCGGCAGGCATCCTTCAAACCCAAATGATCAACATAATTACAACTCCCCAAAGCCATGTTCCCTCTAAGCAACCACTGCCAGACCCTAAACCTCTTGCCTTACCCCTCCAACGCCGCTATCCTCCCTCTTACTAAGTCTTTTGGCTGCGCGACCCAACTTCTAAAGTGCTGTGCAAGCGCTGGCTGGGATCGCCGGTAATTACGCAGCTCTCCCTGTCATGACGGCACCACTGGGCCTGGTCCTTTCGTAGTATAACAGTCATCGTAATCATTATACGTGAGGACTCGAAGCCCCATACCTTCCTGGTATCAGGTTACCCCATGCCGAGCCTCCATTCTTGCAGCAATAACAAGGAAACAGCAAATCTCAAAAGTGCAGGCACTGCTCGTCGTAGCCTAAGTGCTCAAGTAAGGGGCTCTCATTGCCAACCTGCCCTTTGCAGGAAAAAAAAAAAAAGGGAAAAAAAAGGAATTTTTCCCTCCCATCGAGTCTCAGACGCTCAGGAAAGTTTAAAAATTGCAGGAAAACCTCTGCCGGTCTTCAAAAAATTCCTGACGAACTTTCAGACACGTTACAGAAATATTGATATCTCTCACTTCTATTTTGACATGTGCCAAGAGGCTTACGGACAGGAAGCCCTGTGGTTATTTTATATGCTCTATTCAGATCATTTAATCTTGGCCAACTCATTCCAGCCCCAGCACACCTGCATTTAACTGCTTCCAGAACAAATTTCTGAGTCAAGCGGCAAGCTGGGAAAGGATCCCCTGCAATGAGGGTCCTGCAATGAAAAGTACAAAAGCGGTAGCATGTGGAAAATCCAGTCAAAAATTTTGCAAGAAATACCACACAAGTTATTTGTGACAGTGAATGCAGCAGAGGGGAAAAAAAGGTATGTCAAAAGAAGGAAATCAGGCTTCTGATTGGCTCTGTTGAATCAAGCTTTGTAAGCCTTTCTGTGTATTCCCCTGTAAAATGTCCTTTTCTAACAGACTAAAACATCTCGATGTATTAAGGGTGGGATAAGAGCATATTAATGCTCCTCTGTTATAAGAATGAAATGGAGAGACATCCCAGGCACACTGTAAAGAAAAATATTCCAAAATAGCAGAAATAAATATCTCTCACTTTTTTAACAACAGCCACATCAGTGATTTCTGGGTTTGTTCATCTTCTGCGTGTCAGGTATATGAATTTTACAGATGTGTAGAGATTATGCTACATCTAGATATCAAGGCAAGACTTGGTTAATCAGCTGTGGCAAGCAAGAAGCTTTTAAGGTAAGTGCAACTAGATAACCGCAGATCTCATTAAAAATACATGTGCAGCCTATCCTCTGTGACCAACACTAGCAAGAATTACAGCTAGTCTGTGCAGCCAGGGCTCCTTTTTCCTGAAGAAGAAGCTGTTGCTCTTTTCAGGTACCAAAGAACAGCACCTGTGCACTCCTGCTCTTTAAAAACCTACAGGCAGGCAAACAAGCAGCTTCACAGCAAAAGCTCGGAGCAGCAGCTAGTGAAAAAGGATGGAGGGGTAAAGAGGCAGAGAGACTGGGGAAGAGAACAGCAGAAACTTCCCAAATTTTCTTTCTTACAAATACATTCAGTACCCCACAGACAAGAGGATTTCATACCTGTCACACACCGAGAAGCTTATTTCAAAACTATACTTCAAACAGGTCTCAGAAGAGCTTACCAACTGTTCTTCCCTATCCCTCCAATTTGCACCAGTTTCTCACTCCAGCCTTATTTATCTTCCCCTTTTCAGTCCTTGTTTTGCTACAAGTTAGTCTTTCAGCTTTAAGGTTACCACTAGTGGCAAAAAATTCAGGAAAAACAGACTATTTCACACCCATTTGCCACAGGTGATGGTCAGGCAGCCCTTCACAGCAGAGGCACCTGCACGGAGGATTTCTGCAGAGAGATCACCTCTGCCCAGAGCAGAGGACTGGGCACAAGGACCAGGCTGGCACGCCTCGTCCTTCCCTTCCCAGTACAGGCACGGGAGAAATGAACCGGCAGAAGAGATGAGAGGCACGGTGTAGAGCCTGCCTCCAGGGGGAAACCGAGCAGATGGCTTTCTGCAGAACTGGCTCCTGTCTCTGCAGGCACATATTCAGCTCCTGAGGAAATGCCGTTGGCTTCCAAAATCACAGCGGTGTTCAGACCCGTGCCCTTTTGCTCCCACAGCACCTCTGCCAACGCTCCTTTTCAAATCACGGAGAGTGGAGGAGCCTAAAGACTAGAGCTCCGGTGCAGCAGTTAAGTTCCGTAAATGAGAATAGGTCTCCTGAAATTGATTTCTTCCTTAGAGCTGCAAGAATTAAGTATATGTAATCCACACTTGGGATGATTAAAAATCCCACAGAAATGTTTTGGAACACAACTAAAACTGAACATTTCTGAAAATTTAACGAGTTGTCAGTATTAATTATATTCTGTGGGGCTTTTTTTTATCTTATTATATGGCACTTACTTGTTTACTGAACTAAACTGATGTTAAGTAACTGTCAGATACTAGCGCTGAGCAACGTTACCTTGATCTAGCCTTTGTCTACTTGGCTGGTGTTCCCATAACAGCTAAGTCACTTACACTTTTACATACAGCTTGGGTACTTTATATTTAAAGGGTCTATAAAAAGACACAGTGCCAACATAAATTTCTAAAACATGTGAGGTTTTCCCAAGCTGCATGGCAGACTTACATGAGCCCTATTAACCGTAATTTTAAAGGAGCATCACCTTGAAAATTCTAAAATATCTTTATTTCATTTTCCCCTCAAAGGAGCACATTTTACTAAACTGTAATGCAACAATGCAAACCAGACACAGGGACATTCTGTGTTATTCCCTATTTGCTGAATAAACTTAAGGAACTTCAGCATTCTTCTGACTGTGAAAAAGACTATGGAACGAGCCCCTTGAATTCTATTATTGCTCCTTTAGGCATTAGTCATATAAGCTGAAATCTTTCCCAGCACAATTCCTGCATCTACTAAAACTTCATTAACAAGCACGTGTTTACAGATTCGTGCAAATAGCTGGGCTATGGAAGGTACTATGCAGACACCGTACATGTAATTCTTGAGTACCTACCACCATCTAGAGGAAATACATTGTACTGCCTAAAAACCAGCAGTAACGCAGAATCACAGAATGTCAGGGGTTGGAAGGGACCACAAAAGATCATCTAGTCCAGCCCCCCTGCCAGAGCAGGATCACCTACCGTAGGTCACACAGGAACATGTCCAGGAGGGTTTTGAATGTCTCCAGAGAAGGAGACTCCACAACCTCCCTGGGCAGCCTGTGCTAGTGCTCTGTCACCCTCACAGTGAAAAAATTTTTCCTAATATTTTTGTGGAACCTCCTGTGTTCCAGCTTGTATCCATTGCCCCTTGTCCTGTCATTAGACGTCACTGGAAAGAGCCTGGCTCCATCCTTCTGACACTCCCCCTTGACATATTTACAAACATTAATGAGGTCACCCCTCAGCCTCCTCTTCTCCAAAATAAAGAGACCCAGCTCCTTCAGCCTTTCCTCATAAGGGAGATGTTCCACTCCTTTCATCAGCTTTGTGGCTCTGTGCTGGACTCAGTAGAAAAAATCAAGTTCAGTGCTATCAAGTGAGCAGGTATCAAACAAAACAGATGGCCTTAGTATCTATCTGATTATGTTGCCTGTGCTGTTTCACTCCCGACCTCCCCACAGGCTGAACAGAAAGACTGCCTTTGAGTTCCAGCAGCTCCTACAGTTGGGCTTTTATCTTAGATAGGAAAAAGAGAGTGAGATTTCCTCAAAAAATTGAAAACAAAATCAAGAACTAACTGAATCTCATTGAATGGTCTTAGATTACAGTGATTTTTTTCCCCTTGTTTATAAGACTCCTGGGCTAGCTTCAGCAACAGCTAATCCTGACTTCTACTTGTGTAAAGCTCGCATAAATATCCCCACACCAAGATGCAACGTCCAGTCAGCTGGGCTGGGGAACAAGCAGAAACAGATTGTGACCCACCAGCCCATCCAACCTCCAGGAGCTGTTCCCCTCGCTCTCATATCCCACCCGTCCTCAGTGCTCAGCAGTAAGGCAGAGGGGATGGCAGCAATCCCACCTCCGGTTCCTCCCACTCCTCAGTTCACAGGGGAACAAGCTGGAGAAACAGAAGAGGCAGAAGTCTTCAGCTAGTTTGGGTGAACTCAGCCATAAAAGACAAATCAAAAGACAGAGAGAGGGAGGAACACCAAATCCTACACAAGTACATCGTGTCTCTTCTGTTTGGTGTATGAGAACAAGTTAAAGCTCAGATGTTTAAATCTTTAAAAAACAAAACCAAAAACAACACCAACTCATTACCCTGCAATTCATATTTTTGCTATTTGTATCATTTTTAAAAATTCTCTGTTCATTTCTTTGAACAATGACAGCAAATCGTTTGGTTTCACATATGGAGACCACAGCAGTAGCTCAAAATACAAACTTCCATAGGAGCCTCTTGTTACTTAAAAAGCAAAACTAAGCACAAGTAAAAATCATAGAACAATTTATATCGAAAAGAAAGGGGAAAAAGTAAATAGAAATGACCCAGAGCAGATACCCAGTCAGGTTACAATGTGTGCATATACCTTATTTTTTTTAAAAAAATAAAAATCCACAAGTGAACAGCAACTATCAAATGCAACACCTCAAAACCTCTCTGTGCCAACAGGATAGCTACAGGGGCAGTGCTGGTGCAAACTAAGATGCTGTCCACTTCACACCTGGGCCACAGAGCAAGCTAATCCTCTAAAAAAGAGGCTTATGTTTCTGATGAAGTGCTCTGAGTAATCCTACATCCTTCTTCTGCTTGTCTTGCTTCAGAAACACAGTATGGAAGAGTCTGACACTTGTGCAAATAGGGCTACATCTCCCCTGCCATTTACCTACCAGCTAATCAATCTGAACTTTTACTCAACACTGAAAATCCAAAGTACAGTTTTGTTATCCATGGATGCTTGTTTAGTCAGGTTTTTTTATTCACACCTTCCCCCAGTCCTCAAAAGAGACCTGAGCAGACCTGGATCTCTAACCTTTGTCCATCCCATGGTAGACAAGGTCAGACAAAACTGCTCTTTGGAAGCTCAGGCTGGATATCTAAAGACTCTGTTTGGATCAACCCATGACTAGATCCACACAGAAAGACAAAAATGAAACAAAACCAAAAGAGGACAGGCTCTAATGTACAAAGACCTGATGTGTAGATTTTTTTTAAATATATTTCTTTTTCTCAGAGATCTAGAAACCTATTTATGGCATTTTTCAGGCCCTCAAACCATTGGAAGGAGGCACTCTCTTGATATTCAACTTCTTCACTAGATAGCTCTAACAAGGGGAAAAAAAAAGTATTGAGCAGGATCCTGAACAGAAGATGAACTCAAGCAGGAGGAAGTTTCTTCATGTTCAAACTATTTGCAACACACAAAACATCACCTTTTCACAAAAATTTTAACATGCTTAAAAGAACAGTACACAAATTCTCTTTTTAATGAAGCAGGACTTGAAGGAAATACTGTCAAGCATGAAAAGAAACAGTAAGGAAAAAATTATATATATAT
>NW_009708394.1:0-52795 GCF_000703405.1 Apaloderma vittatum | reverse complement strand
GCACAGAGGTAAGGCTGACTGGTCTGTAGTCTCCCGGTTTGTCATTTGTTCCTTTTTTAAAGATGGAGGTTATATTCCCCCTTTTCCAATCTGTGGGAACCTCACTAGACTGCCAGGACCTCTCAAATATGATGGCTAGTGGCCTAGCAATTTCAGCCACCAGTTCCTTCAGGACTCGTCGATGTATCTCATCAGGTCACATGGACTTGTGCACCTTCAGGTTCTCTGGGTGTTCCTGGACCTGATCTGCTCCTACCCTGCATGGTTCTTCACTCTTCCAGACCCAGTCAACACCCTCTGCAACTTGGGTAGTGTGGCTCAAGCAGTAACCAGTGAAGACTCTCTCCATGTCCTCAGTAACCAGATCACCTGTATCCCTCCAGATAAGCCCCACATTCTCTCTCATTTTTCTTTTTCCTCTTACATACCTGTAAAATCCTTTTCTCTTATTTCTAATATCGCTGGCCAGATTTGACTCTGCCAGGGCCTTAGCTTTCCTATCCTGGTTTCTAATTTCCCAAGTAACTTCCTCGTAATTGTCCCAGGCCACCAGTCTTTGCTTCCATGCTTTGTGGATTCCCCTTTTGTATTTGATTTTCACCAGGAGTTCTTTGAATAAACATATGGGTCTCCTGGTGTTTTTGCCTGATTTCTTCCTTTTAGGGTTGCAATGCCTTTGAGCTTGGAGGAGATGATTCTTCAAAGTCAACCAGCTTGGCTGGGCTCCCAGTCCCTCTAGGGCTTTATCCCATGGCACACTACCAAGGAGGTTCCTGAAGAGACAGAAGTCAGCTCTTCTGAAGTCAAGGGTATCAAGTTTGCTGAGCTTCCTCCTCTTATCTGCCCTTAGGATCTCAAACTCCAATCTCATGTCACTGCACCCAAGGCTGCCCATGAGCTTAACATTGTCCACCAGCCCCTCCCTGTTGGCGAAGACAAGGTCTAGCATAGCATCTCTTCTCATTGGTTCGTTTATTGCTTGTAGGAGGAAGTTACCATCAATGCATTGCATCAATTGCATATTTAAATAAATGGGCCAAACACAGGCAGGGTGAAATAAATGCTTAATGCATTAAGTCATAGATTAGAATCATTAAGGTTGGGAAAGACCTCTAAAACCATGAAGTCCAACTGGTAACCCAACACTACCATGACCACTGAGCCATGTCCTGAAGTGCCATGTCTACATGTTTATTTAACACCTCCATGGATGGCAACTTCACCGCTTCCCTGGGCAGCCTATTTCAACACTTCACCACTCTTTCAGTAAAGAGTTTTTTGCTAATATCCAATCTAAACTGTGCCTGGTGCAACTTGAGCCCATTTCATCTTGTCCAATCACAAATTACTTGGGAGAAGAGACAACACCAATCTCACTACAGCCTCATTTCAGGTAATAGAGAGCAATGAGGTCTCCCTTGAGTCTCCTCTTCTCCAGGCTTAACAGTTCCAGTCCCTTCAGTTGCTCCTCATAAAACATGTGCTGTAGACACTTCACCAGCTTCATTGCCCTTCGCTGGACCTGCTCCCAGCATGTTCAGATTCCTCTGCAGAGCCCCCCTGAGTGGGCACTCAATCCCGTCATCCAGACTAATGATAAAGATGTTAAAAAAGATTGGCCCCAGTACTGAGCCCCGTGGAATACCACTTGTGACCAGCCACCAACTAGATCTAGCTATTTATTCCCCACAACTCTTTGGGGTCAGATGTCCAGCCAGTTTTTCACCCAGAGAAGAGTACACCTGAGAAGAGTACAGCCATGAGCTGCCAGCTTCTCCAGCAGAATGCTGTGGGAGATGGTGTCAGAGGCTTTACTAGAGACCAAGTAAAAAACATCCACAGCCTCTCCCTCATCTACTAGGTGGGTCACCTTGTCATAGAAGGAGATCGGGTTGATCAGGCAAGATTTGCCTTTCATGAACAAATGCTGACCAGGACTAATCCCCTGCTTGTGCTTCTCGTGCCGTGTGAGCGCACTCAGAATGAACCACTCCATAATCTTCCCTAGTACCAAGGTCAGGCTGACAGGCCTGCAGTTCCCCAGATCCTCTTTCTGATCCCTGGATCGGCCCTTCTTGTAGGTGAGTGTCACACTGGCAAGCCTCCAGTCATCTGGGATCTCCCCTGTTAAGGACTGCTGATAAATGATGGAGAGTGGTCTGGCAAGTTCACGACAAGCTTCCTCAGCACTCTCAGGTGGATTCCTTCTGGCCTCATGGACTTTTGAGTGTCCAGGCGTTATATCAGGTATCAGGTTGATAACAGCTTCCTCCTGGATCATGAGGTGTACGTTCTGAGTTCTGTCCCTGCCCTCCAGCTCCGGGGGCTGAGTATCCTGAGGATAAGTGGTTTGACTATTAAAGACTGAGGCAAAGAAGGCATTAAGTATGTGAGCCTTTTCCTCATCCTTGGTGGTAATGTTTTCACCACATCCAGTAAGAGATGGAGATTCTCCTTGACTTTCTTCTTGTTGTTAATGTATTTGTAAAAACATTTTTATTATCTCTTATGACAGTGGCCAGATTGAGTTCTAGCTGGGTTTTTGCCTTTCTAATATTCTCTCCGCATGACTTAACTACACCCTTGTACTCTTCCTGAGTTGCCTGTCCCTTCTTCCAAAGGTGGTAAACTCTTCTTTTTTCCCTGAGTCTCAACAAAAGATCCCTGTTTAGCCAGGCCAGGTGTCTCCGCCACCAGTTCATCTTATGACATATGGGGACAGCCTGATCCTGTGGCTTTAAGAATTTCTTCTTGAAGAATGATCTTTCTGGATCCCTTTTCCCTGCAGAACCATATCCCAAGGGACTCACTCAAACAGTGCCCTGAATAGACCAAAGTCTGCCCTCCTGAAGTCCACAGTAGTTGTTTTGTTGACCTCCATCCTCACTTCACCAAGAACTGTGATCTCTACCATTTTGCAGGTGCTAAGCCCAAGATGGGTTCTGATCACCACATCACCCACCAGTACTTCTCTATCTGCAAACAGCAGGTCTAGTGAGGCACCTCCTCTGGGAGGCTCACTAACAAACTGTGTCAGAAATTTATCTTCCTCACACTCCAGGAACCTCTTAGACTGTTTTCTCTCTGCTGTGTTATACTTCCAGCAGATTTCCAGTAAGTTGAAGTCTTCCACAAGAACAAAGGCCGTAGATTTTGAGACTTCTGCCAGCCACCTGTAGAATGCCTCATGGGCCTCTTCATCCTGGTAGGACGGTCTATAATAGACTCCCAACAGGATATTTGCCTTGGCTTTCACCCTCATCTTTAACCATAAGCATTCAACCTTAAACGTACAGTCTATGAGCTCTACACAGTCAACACACTCCCTAACATATAGGGCTACCCCAAAACCTTTCCTTCCCTGCCTATTCCTTCTGAAGAGCTTGTAGTAATCCATTGCAGCACTCCAGTCACGGCAGTCCTCTCATCATGTTTCTGTGATGGCAGCTATGGCATCCTGCTGCACAGTGGCTTCCAGCTCCTCTTTTTTCCCATGCTGCGTGCATTGGTATAGATGCACTTGAACTGGGCTATCGATTTCAGTCCCAACATGGCATGCCACACCTAGGCTCACCTCAAGTGAGTCTGGTTTTATTCCTTCCCTTTTCCCTCTGTATTTCATCTAAGAAGGATCTAAAAACTATCTGAACAACGTACGTATCTTGATTGCCCACTCAGGTAAAATAAACACCAAATTCAGTTCAAATTGATTGCTTGCTTGTTCTCACACCAATGAGCTTTTTTATGTTTAACAAAAGTTCCTCTAGAATTTAGAGCAGAATATTTCGAAACGTTTGTTAAAAAAGGAGAAGGAGAAGAAATAAGCCTATGCTGAGACACTAGTATCCCTTTAAGCTTATTTGCTTGATGGTTAGGTACTCAGCCTGCACACGGGGTCTTAATGTGTATCTCCTTTATAAGAGTAATTGGGCTATTCCACTCACAGAACTGTGACTCAGCCGCCCCCTTAGAAGACAGCAGATGAGAAGCCTCCCATTCCCTTTCACCAAAGCAGTTGCATTTCTTTTTAGGTACATACCTATATATTTAGTGGACTATAGACTAGAAGTCCCATACCTAACTTCAGGCTCTTTCTCGGACTCAGCTGATATTGTGGTATACCTCATGAGAGAGAAGTTTCAATAGCAAGGACTTTCGTAGCACCACATCAAAATCAGCAGAAAGAGATGACAACAATTAGTACAGAAAACAATGGCCAGATTTATATGTTACTACAGAGAATAAATTTATTTTCCATGAACTTTATGAGCAAAATATCTGAGACACTGTGCTACAGATTCAGCTCTTAATACCTGCTTTACACATGTAGAATGTGTTGTATGTATAGACGTGGTGATTCTGTGCTTTACTAAATACCTGAGCACAGTTTATATAAGAACTTCTGGGAAACATCAGTGCAACAGAGAGAAATGTTTAAGACAAGAAAAGCAAATGGGGAAACAGCATTTACAAGCAGACTGTATTACGTGCAAGATCAAGAACACAACTGCACAGCTTGCTGGTCGGAGAAATTCTAGCCAGCTAGTGGATGAAAACTTTGGCCAACAAGAAAGAAAATTGGTCTCAATGTACTGTAAGATTACTGAAAAATTACAATGATTATTTTATAATTAGATTGCATACTATACTGTGAATAGAGATAGGAAACAATGGTTACCCTAGAGAGGGATACAGAATAATCATGAAAGCTAAACAACAAAAAACTCTCTAGTGTCAAAATGCAGATAAAGGAAAGCTTAGCTTACCAGCAATGATACATTGCCTTATTAAGTGTAAACAAGGAAAAAAGGTTACATACTCAGATTGAGAATAGAAATGACACATCAGTCATCAAAACCTGTCCATGACTTTCAGACACTTCCCCTTCTACCACTATATGTGATCACTCTGACTACTATATTTAAGCAATAAAAGACTGTCACCTCTATAGAATAAAAATAATTCAGTGAATTATATGAAACATAGGCTCAACTTCTGACATCAATACACTCATTGTTTATAAAAGAGTAGGAATCTATACCCAGCTCTAAGGGATCAAAGCTAAGCTTCGCAGATTGCTCTTGAGTGTGTTTTAGAAGAAATACTGCAAAACTTTCTACATCTTTCTTTCTGCCTGATGATCACCACTGATCCATAATAATAAAACTGTTACTTTCTTGTACTACACAAGAGACAATTACAGGACAAGTAGGAGCCTTCTAAGGTTTGTTGTCAGCCTATCAATCATTACTATTCTGAACAACTGCTTTTCCAAGATCTCAAATATACAGGCTGCAAATTGTGGAAGTCTGATATACATTTGAGCAAACTGAAAATACAGGGCTAGAGCAAAAGTATAAGAAATAGCAGTTCAACACAGCTCCAGACACTTCTTCTCATTTTTTGACATAAGGTCACATTTATACTTCACAGAATGGGAAAGGTGCTTGAAGAGCCATTCAACAGGTTTGCTGAGATGTAAAATAACTGAATGGCCCCAGAAAGTCTGGAGTCTTATTTCCAGTCAACAGGAACCAAGAAGGAGAAAAATCGCTTCCCTGACTGACTAAAACATGTTGTGTAAAGATAAAATTCCCACCCCAACACCTAACTACAAAGCAACTTTCCTAGGAGTAAATTATCACTGTCTGATGAAATTATCAATTTGCAATAAGCCTGTCTTTGAATTCACTGGAACTAGAACCTGACACCCTTTGCCATAAAACAGTATGCATGAGCAAAAGGATGCATATGCTCATGTTTATTTGGTTTAAAGTACCAGGGAACAAGTAGTTTGGTTCATATGGATTTCAACAGGAGTGTCCAGCTCTCCGTATAGCTGCTGCCTCTGCATTATTTACCGAAAGCTGTGAGCACTAAATTTATATACTATATCTGCAATATAGGTAAATCCTCCATTTCATTTTTCAGCAAGCCATATGGATTTTTTACAGTAAGGATGCAACATGATAAAAAAACCAAACAAACAGAATAAGAAAAAAAATAAGAATGAAATCTTTAATTGGCAGCAGCGGTCACAGGCAAAATAAAGGCAAATCTTCTGAAATGTTAAGAGTGGCTGATTTTCATTTAATTCAGTATTTTTCCAATCCATGTTAAAAGGAAACAAGGCTAGTGCAATTCAATGATCACTGGGGTCCTACTGATACACTCTAACTTAGCCCTACCAGGAACGCAGAAGTATGCCAAATGAATACTCTTTTTCTTTATTGTAGTTGCCTGTATTTCTCTTTACCATGGCAGATTTCTATAGGCTTTATCGTATCACTGGGAGCACAAATTAATTAGAGATTTGTCCTTAGTGATCAAATCACAGGTACAGAGCAGCGTGTGGAAATAGTATAATTTCTTCTGTTTGCTTTTATTTCTTCTACCACTATGAGACCCAAACCAGACCTATAGAAACAATTTTATTCTACTCAATGGCACTGCATTCATTTATTTGGATGAGAGCAGTGGGAATGCTGATTTTCTCTATGGGGCATGAATCCTTTCTGTCTTGATTTTATGACCTCAAACCTTTGACTTAAAACCATTCTGAGGCTGTGTGTATTGGCATCATGTTAATGTACAAACACACCATTGCAATAATAATGAAACTATGAGTGAGTCAGCAGAATGCTTTTTCATTTTGGTAACACTGCATGGAGTGAATTTTAAGTTGCCTACAACGTACATTTATAGTAAAAAGATAAGGTAGAAAAGAGAAAATGGTCAGAAATAGCAATTCTCAATACCATTTGGATACAATGCTATTAAAATAGCAGATATTCTTCCTTCTACCTGAAACAGGGAAATTACTTTAATAGGAAAATATAATTCACAACATCCTTCTTCTAAATGGCCTCTCTTCTGGATAGAAAGTATTTGCTGGTACACGTACACCCACACAAAGAGTTTTACTAGTTTCTCTTATGATCTTTTACTTAGTCATACTGATGAAAAGCAATGAAATAGAGTGTATCTTTCTCCTTTGCAACAGTCACGAAACCGGAAGTGGGAAGATTATGTATCAGGTTAAAAATAAGTATTACAAATTAGCTCTATTAACCCTACTTTTCAGTCGGGTTTGGTTTTTTTTTTCAAAGTAACCCAAGAAGCAAACCCACTAAAAGACACCATACTGGTTTTTTTAAATGTATAATTCTATGGTTTCAGTTTCTTGTCTTAACCTTCTAGAAACCTCAAAATTATCTTTTTCCCTAACCACATCGTCCCTTCAGATGTTCAGTTTGGGGGTATTTTCGACATTTTTTTTTTTTTTTAGCTTGTGCTCTGAAAGGAGCTAAAACTGACACAGCTGGTTTTGCTGGAGAGGAACAGCAACTTATTGTACCTATGTGGTGCACTGGGACCTCCAAGCACAGGGGATGCAGCCCCAGGATTATATGTGTGGGGCAGGTTGAGTGTCTGGTGCTGCAGCAGTGTCTGCCAGCCAGCCAGGTATTAGCTGCTCCTCTGGCACAGAGCAGTCCCCAGGGTACCTTTCCTTTAAAGGAGATGCATTTGCAGAGAGACTTGGTTGTGATTTATTCTGTCACTTCACTCTTGCTCACCTCTTCCACTTCAGTCTCGTTTATTTGGCCTCAAGACTCAGTGTCACCGATAAACTGCTCTCTTCTAAAGTAATATATAGATGTATCAATGTTCCTCCCTTTTCTTGGTCTGCTCAAGAGCACAGCTGTAAACCTTGACATAACGTGTCTTATGGTTGACCATACCCTAGGAGAGAACATGAATGGCCAGGTTGCACCACGGAGGTTGGGAAACTGCAAATGCTCCAGGGCTAGGCAGAGGATGCTCTACAGAGACAAGAAACTGACAGAAAACAAAAGGTCCAATAGTCAAGTCACAGGTATGTTTTTTCCTGCAATCAAGCAAGCACTACACCACTGACATACAGATAACAAAACTGCAAAACTGTTCTAGGCTTAGCAAAGCAGCTAGCACTTGAGAAGATCTGGTCATGAAGCACATGATAAATCACTGAGCACTCAGTAAGCACATGGTTCAGGGTGGCAGGAGTAAGAGACACCAGGATGCGTATTGAAGGTAGAAGCCTTGAGCCCCAGGGTATGCACACAAAAGGAAAAGAGCTAGGGGGGACTAAAGCTCCACTTGCAGCCACAAAACGATGCCTTTGCTGCAGTGACTGAGTCCCCGGTACATTCAGTGAGGAGATCAAGGAGATGGGGACAGGCTCATCACAGAGGTACTTGAAAGAGGCTAAGAGGCATCTACATCATCCGCAACTAGAGAGCTTCAGTTGGGATTTAAGGGAAAGTCTTTTGTCCCTGAGTGGGGCCAGGCCTAAAGAAGTGGTGTCATCTCCGTTCTCGAAGGGTTTCAAGCACCCATAGGCTATGTAACTGAGCAACCTGCTCTGATCCCTTCTTTGGGGGCAAGTGGTTAGATGGAAGGCCTCCTGAGGTCCCTGTTGGCCTGAAATGTCCTCAGATCCCAAATCTTATGATGTCTTTACAAAACAGAGAGTTCTTTCTCTCCTAGTGGAGGCATAGAACTCAGAAAGATGTAACTTTCCTTTTGATATCACAGGAAAAAAAGTTTTCAAAAAAATTCAAAATGCAAAACTGAATACCTGGATTACAATAAAAAATGTTGCTCAAAGCAGTAAGGACCATAGATCTTTAGCATGGGTTCAGATTTGTCCAAGGTCAGGTGCAGTGATTAAACTCAGACTGCTCAAATGCCAAAACCTGGAAGTGCAAAATGTCACCCAGAAAATCCAATCATACTTTCAGCTACAAAACAGCTTCACAGCTATGACACTGGAAGTGTAGGTGGTGTTGCTTCATGGGAGAGAAGATAACAGTGATTGCCAACATTATATGTTTTTTAATTCCATTTATTCTAAACCATACTAAGTTATGACCAAAACAGTTTTTCTTAGCAGTGGAGGAAACAAAAACAACGACGTCAAGTTTATCAGCATTACGACTGGGAAAAGTCAGTAGTATCAAACCTCACCTTCTTCAAAGCACAAAAATCAGCAGGAGCAATTTTCACTTAGTTTGATCGATTCAGTTAGCACTGAACACACTATGTTTCATTTATGCAATAAGATATTTTAATAAAGGCTAAAACTGCTGCAGGTAAGTATAATGATATGTTGCTTAATATGGGTAGAACATTTTTCCTATGCTCAACTGCACATCCACTTGCAGAAACTTACTATATTGGGAAACTATAATTAATGGGTTTTCTTTGCTTTGCAGGTATCATCATATAGAAAACCACGTCATCAAAATATGAAATGAAGGAAAAAAGCAGTCATAGGTTTGGCATTGTATCGTTTTTACACAAATATAGAAAGGACTTGGTATTGCAGAACAGATTGTTCCCACAAGAGCACAAAACTGCTTTTTTGATGTTTCTCAGACTGGAGTGACTGTTTTCCATAACTGATGTGTCTGTATGGGACACAGGAGAGAATGCCAAGACTCAGTGTAACACACATGTGATTTGCATAAAACAATGTACAACCTGCATCTGAGTTCAAATGATGGGATTGCCTAAAACACCACTTGATCAAGAGTACTATATAAACTTGAGTTATGTTAAGAGTCTTGCAAGCTTAACAGCACAGACCAAATGATCCCTGCAATAAAGTTTTAAATCCCTGCTTATTGCTCAATTTCAAATATTAGAATACTGCTTTTGTAGACAGGTAATTTTCTTCACAGTGAAAAAATCTCATGCTTGGATGGCCTACCTATATGTTAGAAGAAAAAAGGTTTTTTCCCCTTGGTTTGCAAGAGCTTCCTGGAAGCTTTCTAACTCATCCCCTCATCTCAGTCCAGGGTCATAGCTGGAAACTTACTATTAAGAGAGGGTTTGTTTGCAAGTTCTTCAGGAGTTCTGGAAAACTGCCATTGATTCTTCCTGCTCTGTAAGCAGCCAGTCAAGATTTTTTTGTCCCCAGGAGACAGGGGAGGGACAGAGGTAAATAAATAGCATGTTTAAAAAAAGGAGACTAGAATTATTCACTGTCAGGATTAAGGGCGGCTCTTCAATTACTAGAACGATCACCGCAATCAACTGATAAACACCTAACGGCTTCCGGGAACTCTGCTCATGGAGCTGAAACAAATTTTTTGTAATGCTGTTTCTGTCACCTACCATAACAAATTAAAGAGTAACCATCAAAACAGAGAGTAAAGAGATGAGGACTGACCAGGTGCAGGTAAAGAGAAAAATTACTGTTCATACACAGTAAACAGGGAGATGGCTTGTGAATCTCAAGAGCAACCGATTCATGATCCCCCTAGGCTTTGTAATGCTATTAAAACCATGTCCAAAAAAATTATGTCCTTATTGTTCACTGAGCCTGTAGCTCAGCGTCACCTCTTTCATTAACAGCTACAAGAAACAGTTCTGAGAGAGTCACTCAAGGCAGCAAGGGCAAGTAAAATGTTTGAAGCACAGGATACAGGAAACGGCAATGAGAGCAAAGAGGGTCGTCAACAACTCAGTCTCCCCACCACAGGAAGAGGATGCTACTCCCTAATCTTTCTACATCAAGTTGTTGCAAAGTAATACTTTTTTTAAGGGGGATAGAGAAGGAATGCTGAGCACACACACACTGTAAGGTACTATAATCCCCAGTCTGCAGGGGCTATGTCATTTCTCCATAGCCATTTCTCCCACTTGTCAAGCATACACGTGATAGAAATTTTTTAGAATAGGGAACATGTTCATTCTAAAGGAATAGGTATGACATCAGTCTATGGGATGAGGAGGCAATCTAGTGGTCTCTTATCTCTAAGATCAGTAAATATGGATAAATATTTGTTCCACAGTATGATTCAAATTTAGGAAAGTGCCCTAGCATAAAGTATGCCTACTTCCTATAGTGATGATTAAACCTTGAAAAAAGAAGGTGTAATATCATCTCCCAGCTCTAGTTTTAATGCCATTTCATTTACGCCTATCCTGTCTTTCATTTTATTTTCTTCTTAAGAGCATTTTATTTTTACTTGACAAAGCAAAAAATTAATAAACACAATCAGGAGCTGGTACACATAAATAAGGGAGTAAAAAATCATAACATCAGCATCAGAATTGATCACTGAGCAGTACAGACTGACATTTTATTCAGATGTCTCACATCGCATTTCAGCTACCATCACAGATGCTGGAGGCACTGTTCTTTCATGATCCTTGCACTGCGGGAGAAATCAGCCTGTGTCCAGAAAGATTGCTGTCAATACTTTTGTTACTCAGGTAATTTTATTATCCCACAAAACTCATCACGTTACCAGAGCATTCACTGATAAATTTTGTGAAGGGCAGTTTATAGGGACAGGTGAATAAGTAAGCTGGAGATGCTCTGCTTTCAGTTCAATATCTGGGTAAAATCTGTAATGAGACTACCAAAAACGAAAGTACTAAATAATACTTCTCTTTTGAAAATCTATTGTCTGGGAGATAAATATTTTTCTATATTGCTTTTATGCATATACATAGAAAGGTGCACCACATTCATGTCATGGTACAAAAATGAAATGAGGGCTAACTCCTAAAGAAAACAACATGTGCCACTGGTGATTATGGTGGCAGTTAATGGCTATAAACAGCAAGCTTTCACACTAGGTCAGTGGTTTGATACTAGACTAGGCCAATCAGACATAAAGTCGCTGCTGTCTTTCAGCTGGCTTGTGAGCCAGGTCAATAACTGCAGCCTCAACTCTATCGGACAGATGTTCTGGGGGAAAAAAAAAAAAAAAAAAAAAAAAAAGATCATCATCATGATGTCCTCCCTTTCATCTCAATCAGAGTTCAGAGGTTAAGCTGGCAAGGAAGTTGAGCTAGATCCCAGAAACATTTACACAGTAGGAGCATCCAGTCAAACTGCTGGACGTGCCTGTCTTTGTTGTGCTGGCTGCCCTTGGTTTTATACAGCCATTTGAACAAACAGATCTTGGGGACACAGGCTGAGAAGGGTCTAACCCTTCCTCTGTAAAGAGTATGCCATGGTTTAGAGTCCTACCACTTTGATTTCTGTAGCAAGGGCTTAATCTGAAGTACATATTCTAGAGGAATCAAGCTTCAGTCTCTATGTAAAACTTTCCAATGACAGACCATCTCTTGCAGGAACCTGCAAACTATTCCTGTGATTAATTATCATTAATGCCCAAACTACATGTCCTGTTCTAATCAGAAATTGTCTAGCTAAAATTTCCATCAATCACTGCTATAGTTTTAGTTACTGCAGTGAGGAGCCCATCTTAAATTTCTGTTCATCGTGCAAATACCAAATTAAAAGACTGTCCAAGACACACATTAGTCTGCCCTTTTATAATCTAAATGAACTGACTTTATTGTTACCTTATAAAGGAGGTTACCTGGTTCCTTAAACAGCCACATGCCACTGCTGAAGTTTCAGCAGTCCCGTTTGTTGACTTGTATCTTGAACTATAGGCACCAGCAACTCTAGTCATGATGCAGTGTCTGTCACATCACAGCCAAATCTTCAAGAATTGCAGTTTTTTGTGCTGACTATCCTTCTCAATCACAAGTAGCATAGAATAGAATGGCATACGCTGGAAGGGACCTTAGAGATCATCTAGTCCAACCTCCCTGTCATGGGCAGGGACGCCACCTCTTGCCTAGACCAGGAAACACATGAGGACTGAGCAGGAATCGAACCCGCGATCTTGGTGGTGTCATGGTTGTCAGCACCACACTCAAACCACTGAGCTAAAGTGCTCAGTAGCATGAAGCCAGAACTAGCCCTCACACTCCAAACCACAGTGAAATTGAAGACAATGAACACCTCCCCGTTACTCACTTGTCTAGACTTCTATAAACAGGTGGTTTGTTATATAAACAGGTTGTTTTTTTAATTTAATCAGTGCTATTTTCATTTCCCTTTGATTCAATTCCTCCAGAAGTAAATTATCTTCTTAAAAATGCATGTAAATATATAAACACACACACATTATGTGCGTATCTATCAAAATACCACTGACATTTCCAAGAGGCAAGCAGACAGTCTCACAATTTAGAGGAGACAAACATTTCAGTGTATTGTGGTTTAACCCCATCCAGCAACCACACATCACCCTCTCATTCTGCCTCCTCTCAGTGGGATGAGGAGAAGAATTGGAAAAAATGTAAAACTCATGGGATCAGATAAGAACAGTTTCATAAATAAATATAATAATAATGATAATAAGGATGATAATAATGATAAAATGATAATAATGATAATAATGTCAACTATAGTTATTATTAAAAGGAATATAACAAAAAAAAGAGAGAAATAAAACCCAAGGAAGTCAATTGATGCACAATGCAACTTCTTACAACCTGCTGATCAAAGCTCAAATAATCCATCCCTCCTGGACAGCCTGACCCTCATTTTATATACTGAGCATGGTGTTTTATACTACAAAATATCCCTTTGACTAGTTTGGGTCAGCTGTCCTGGCCACGATCCCTCCCAGCTTCTTGTGCACCTGCTCGCTGACAGAGCACGGGAAAATGAACAATCCTTAACGTAGGAAAAACGCTACTTAGCAACAGCTAAAACATCAGTGTGTTATCAGCATTATCCTCACATTAAATCAAAAACACAGCACTGTACCAGCTACTAAGAAGAAAATTAACTCTATCCCAGCCAAAACCAGGACCCAGTGTGAGTTCATCTAACTTCTAGCAGAGGGCAGCGCTCACTTAACAACCTGGCAATGTTTTTTTCATCAGTCAGAGAGGAAGGAATCCATAAATAACATAAAACAAGCAAGACCTCATCATCTTATCAACACCTTCCTACAGCTGACACTGGAGCTGCCACGAGTCCTGTAAGTGAGTTGGTTCTTCACTATATTCAAGGGCTCTTGAGTTCTAACACACTTGTTGTGGCAGTCAGGCATTTTCTCAATATGCATTGCAAGTGCATCCACAAAAGCAAAACAACCATCACAAGTCACAGAGAAGTCTCTCTTTTTATGAAGTGTTATTCCCTGACCTAAATCAGTCTTTGCCTTTGAATCAGTTTGTGTTACTCCCTATTTAGCGGATTGATTGCTGCTATGGCAACCACACATCCTGCTGTACAGACATAAGTATTAGTCCTTGATACACTCTCTACTTATGTTCTCTCACCAAATGCACTCTTTGCAAGTTCAGAATTAGAAAATATCTGGGGAATTAATTTGCTTTGACATTGCTGTTATCTAGGTTGTACTGTTTTGCAAAGATAAAATAAGATTGAAGGTGTAAAGTTTACGTTCATCCCACTAACGGCAAGCTCTAGGAGCAGTACAGAGAACCAGCCTCCCCACATCAATTTTGCTTATCTAGGAGTAGCAAAATACCAGCCCAATGTCAAACCTGGAGCATATTTCAGAGATCTAAGGAAAGACACTCGGGTGGTTTTAAGATGTTCCTAGCCAATCCATCTCTCAGACGGAAGAGGAGAAAATGGGATGGAAAGAATCAGGCTCCAAACCATCTGTATGTGGCTGCTACTGTTTCAGACTGCTATCTATGTAGAAAATCAGTGACATAGCCCAGACAGGGCTCTATCAGTCTTGGAAACATTTAGTCCTCTTAATGAAAGTCAAATGACAGAGGTTTGTGGGTACCTGGCAAAGAGCTATCAATGTTCATATCATTACAGCTAAATGGAAAGCATCTGGTGGGAATAGGTCATCCACAAAAACAAATCCTTCAGATATTCCCTTTTCAGGACTTTTGCTCACCAATTTCAGTAGCTCTCTGCATGACTGATACAAATGGATGCTCAGAGGAGACAAAGAGCATTTCCATCTTGGTTTCGTAGGAATTCTCTTCCTTTCTTCACTAATTCATCATCTGATCTGGCAGTCAAACTTTGTTGGCAGAGAGGACAAAAATCCTGTAGAATTTCAATGGGAACAAAACTAA
The DNA here is from genome assembly GCF_000703405.1 of Apaloderma vittatum. Classification (NCBI taxonomy): domain Eukaryota; kingdom Metazoa; phylum Chordata; class Aves; order Trogoniformes; family Trogonidae; genus Apaloderma; species Apaloderma vittatum. Next base: position 37,861 of record NW_009708394.1, on the reverse strand, counting down.
AAGGGATATCGGGAAACTACCTTTTGAGTAAGACGGAAAACAACCCATGTTCTATTTGCAAGTCTCTCTCCTCCACAGCTTTTAAGCAGGAAAGAGATATTTTTCTTTCTATTAAGCAACAAAAGCTTGTATTAAAACCACGGAAACTACAATTTTGTACTTATATTTACAAGATTTTTCTACACAGTTAGAAAGATGCCATTTTTTTTCCTATTCTCAACTGTTCAGAAGAGTCACTGTTTTCTTGGCCATAAAAATGACAAAAGTTTACTTTTCTAAACAGGACTTAAATATGTGGGTCTTTTTCCCTGAGATGCAGGAAAACACAACCAAAAACAACCCCTAGGTAACTAAACAGAATGGACTGAAACACCAGTAATAAAACACAAATAACACCTCCAGGGAAAACTTCTCAACCTAACTCAATGAAATATTTTGCAAAACTTTCTTAAGCAAAGATAGAAGGACATTCTGACACATGTACAGTGGTTTAGTCATGGAAGGAAACAAGAGAAGCTGAGAAAGTCAAAGCTGACAGAGTCAAAGGCCATGGAACTGAGAGTGAGAATCCAGGCATATCTTGATCAAGAGATATCCATAAAAGCTAGAATTCGTATTCTTCCTTTCTCCCTGCCTCCCCAGTAACATATCACTCAAAAAGCAAAGCAACACAAAGACAGGAAGAGGAAGTCAAGGAAGTAATTACTGTGTTCCTGATCTTCCCCTTTTTCAGTAGAGAATCAGCATTCTTTAACTGCCGAAAGGATCTCTTTATAGGCATCAGTAAAGAAGAGCACACTGCAGGAATTTATTGCATGAATTTACCCCATTCCAAAGGTGGGAAAAAGTCGTCACACACTGATTTGCAAAGAACATTGTATGGATTTCTTCAAGTACAGAAGACATTACCAACCAACCAAGTCCTGGCAAACATATGAACTTGATGGCCCAGGCTGGGAAGAGGTTAGGCTTAGTCAATACTCTGTTGTCTTCCTGTGAAAACATTTCAGCATCTGCCTGTTCTGTCTCAAGCAGAAAAGCAGGACATGTACAGCATCTGCCAATATTTCCTTTAATTTTGGTCCTTTGATGCATTTGTGACAAGCCCTGCACCAGTGATAAATGCCTCATCTGTGACAGAGGCCTCCAAAACCATCATACTGCTGCAATGGTCAGGCCAGTTGCTCTTGCAGCACATCTGACTCTGTGATTTTCCCTTCACCTCAAAATAATCAAAATGCCTCCTTATTCTGCAAAATAGGACTTTTACTTATTGAAGAAGCCATTATAAGAGGCAGGACAGAGATTTCTGAGCAAGATTTGAAGGCCAATAAAGTGGAGGTCATCCTACAGTGGGAGGTTTGTCAGAGAGTGAGAAACACTGTAAGAAACATGCTAAGACAAAAGAAAAGAAATAATGAACATTACATAGGAGGAGTCAGAGCAAGTAGAGCAATGGGTAAAAATGATTGTGCAGACACTTCAGTCCAAAGGTGCATCAGAGGTTGCGGAGTGCAGGAGGTAGAACACAAAGCTGTTGCAGTAACTGAGATGAGAAAGGCATGGAATGAATATTTTTACACTGTGATAAGACACTGGAAGGCAAACCTTCATAAATTTACAGAGGGGGTACAAAAGTTCAAAGATCACCAAAGATGAGCCTTCATCATAGTGACAGAAAGAGTAAAATGTAAAGTATTCTGAAAGGTGCCTTTGTCTATGCAACAGCAGCAATGTTCTGTGCTATGGTACCATAGAATCACAGAACGTGTTGAGTTGGAAGAGACCTTTAAAGGTCACCCAGTCCAATCCCCCAGCCATGAGCAGAGACATCTTTAACTAGATCAGGTTGCTCAGAGCCCCATCAAGCCTGACCTTGAATGCCTCCATGGATGTGGCTTCCACCACCTCTTGCACCACCACCATAACCTGTTCCAGTGTGTCACCACCCTCATAGTAAAGGACTTCTTCCTAACATCTGATCTAAATCTACCCTGCCCTAGTTTAAAACCATTGGTCCTTGCCTTATTGCTACATGCCCTTGTAAGCAGTCCCTCTCCGGTTTTCTTGTAGGCCCCCTTCGGGTACTGGAAAGTCACTATAAGGTCTCCTCAGATCCTTCTCTTCTTCAGGCTGAACGATCCCATCTCTCTCAGCCTGTCTTTGTAGGAGAGGTGCTCCAGCCCTCTAATCATTTTTGTGACCCTCTTCTGGACTTGCTCCAACAGGTCCCCATCCATCTTGTTTTGGGGGCTCCAGAGCTCGACACAGTACTCTAGGTGAGGTCTCACAAGAGCAGAGGGGCAGAATCACCTCTCATCAGGAGGCTACAGGTCGGAGAAAATTGCTAAGCCAATCATGGGGCTCCCTTATGATTTCATTGCCATACTAGCTGACACTCATTTAAGGCATTTATTCACTCAAAGACCCAACTGTGAGTTGAAATGTGCATTTTTAACTGTGTGTTCATAGATTCAGGCAGATGGTCTTCTTAGCCATGTGAAAATACAAAAGCAATGATAAGCAAGTATCTTTTTGAAAAGTCATGTGGCAAATTTTAACACAAATCACACAAGAACTAGAACTTACACTGAGGCCTTCAGAAGCGTAATTTTTGTTTGACATTACTGTGATGCTGTGCACCACATTCATATAAAGCAGCTTGTCTTCTTTGTTTTTTTAATTAGCCTGTTCTGCAATCTCATACAAACAAATTTTACTGGCATTTTTCCAGGGGCATCTATATATGCCTCACATATATTTATATATCATAGTTATATGAACTTACTTTCATCCACTCCAGGTTACAGGCAGGCATTAAGTGTTCAGGTTAGAATTATAAAATTATTCAAAATGTCTAACTGCAGAACCTTAGTACTTGCTGCTAAATAGTGTGGCCAGCAAAAACAAAACAAAACAAAACAACAGAAAAAAGAGAGGGTAGACAAGTTCATTTGAATGTTGTACATAGCAGAAGGGAGAGAATTCCTCACCAAATTACTTCCAGAGAACTCTTAGGTATGTTAGTTAAGATGTGTTCAGGGTTTGGTAAAATATGTAGGGAGGCGGTTAGCTCAGTGGTTTGAGCGCAGTGCTGGCAACAATGACCAACACCGAGGTCGCGGATTCGATTCCTGCTCAGTCCCCATGTGTTGCCTGGTCTAGTTGAGAGGTGGCATCCCTGCCCATGACAGGGAGGTTGGACTAGGTGATCTCTAAGGTCCCTTCCAGCCTAGGCCATTCTATGATTCTATGATTCTATGTGTATCTATGGAATTCTGCCATTAAACTAAGTTTGCAAGAGCTGAGTTTTCTGTCTGTATCTTGCATTCTACCCAGTGCAGCCACCTGACCTTGAAGAAGTTGTGGCAGTACCTCTGTGAGTGTCTGCAGGTCTGTTTTACATCATATCGCTCATTCTTATAATTTCAGCACTTGAGAAGCGCTGACTTCCTGTACTGAGACATTTTTTGACATACCCACAAAAACCTCTTTTTGTCATCCTGATGTCCCTACATGTATGCCTATCACAGAGCAATTCAAATGGCCTAACTCTTTGTAGGAACAGTCTTATGGATGACCTAATGTGCCTCTAACTGCAATTATACTCATAATGAAGTTTACATGTATCATTTCTTTGCAAAGTCAAGCACTGAATAAGTGTTGCAAAGGCTGATTAATAAGTGAAAAAGAAAACATGGTTACCACAGTGTAGGGGTCTTAAATACTTGAGGTAGGCAGACATGCACACTGCCCTGTGCATAATTTACCACTGCTTTGCTCCTTCACCACTTCTGCACATTTGTTTATTTCTGAATGAAATCTAAGGTTAGACTAGTAGTACTTCACACTTGTTAGGCATGAAAGTCTTGAACAATCAGACTTCCACATAAAAGGCAGCCTCCATTAAAATGGAAATATTAACTTCAGCTTTTAAATCCTTATTTAAACATTAATATCTGTTGGATTGTCTGTTTCCGCAGTTGCATCTTCACGACTTACACAAATTCACAGAAAAATACCCATGCAAAACTCAAACCTGTGTTTGAGTAATTAACATTTCATTGTAATTAACATTTTGTCTCTGATACAGGCAGAAGTTCTGTATTCTATGGGGGCAACATTTATTCTTCAGTTGCACAAATCTTAAAAGATTGATCAGTAAAACTTCATTGCCAGTTCTGCACATACTGCAGATATTCTTCTGAGCTTCCTTCAACTGCAGATTTTATGGAAATCCTTCAAAGGCAGGTGGCAGCAGAAGGTCACTGAAGAACAATGACATAAAAGAAACATCACCCAGAGAGATGTTGAAGCCACAGGTATGGCTTTTTGTTTTGTGGATGCAGGCTTATATACATTAAGACTGCTTCAGAAGAAAGTTTACACAGGCGTTGCATAAACAATTGACAGGACACAAGCCAGTGACACACTTTCTTCTAGGCCCAGATTCATAAAGACAAGGGAATCAGTTTGTAGACTTAGTGAGAAAATTCACTAGCCAGCCTAGTTTACAGGAAAAATCAGCCACAGATACACCCTGTAAATTTCACTTCTATTACAGAAATCAAAATAGATGCCCTAAAAAGCTTTCAGTGTTGTCATTATAAACTTGACAGAAGAGACCACTATCCATAGCTGACACCTGGCCTACCTTTTTCCGGTTCAACAACCTGCTTGAAGGTGTCATCCAGCTCTCTCCTAAAACAGGTACCCGCTCTCTAGAAAACTAGTGCAGAGCTTATACTACCAACTCACTTAACATGCAGTCTCTTTTCTTAACAGCAGAAATGCAATGCCCTATGGTGCGATAGCTCAAGATCCGTACATGGTCCTACAGTCAGTGGAGCTTTGACGCTGAAACTTAAGACAGAAATAACAGTGCAATACTACATTGTAGAAGTTTGTGATTTTACAGGATTTTCTTTCAAGTCTGCAGGAAAGGTAAAACCAGACCTTGAGACTACTAAGTCAGTGCGTCATCTACTTTGATGGGTCAGAATATTTAACAAAAAAATGAGACATAAAAAATTTGAGATATTTATTAAAAGATCACAAGGTGCAGTTTTGACGGGGAATCTACTGGAAAATTTTGTTTCAGAAACCTAATGACTATTCAGGTACTTCAAGGGTACTTCTGACCAATGAAGAAAAATCTGATTTACTATTTTCCGTTCATTAACTAGTAACCAGAGTATGGCATCCAAAACTGTTCTAATAAGAAATGTTCACTCAAAAAACTCATATATTCCTTCATTTAGATGGTGCGATAAAACATGGAAAGGCAAATAGCTGACTTTGCCTAATGGATTTATACACAATGACACAGAAATTACAGTGAATGAGCATTCTAAATTTTCAAGGCTTCATTTACATTTGGAAGTTATACCAAGAGGCAAGCAATTATTTAATTCAGAGTTCTAACTGTGTTTTTCTATAATTATGCCTAAAGATGGCATAATTATATTGAAATATAGGGTGTTGTTACCAATTATTCTGTGCCAAAGTAGATCTACTTCATTACAACAAGTATTTCCATATTGGTAGAAAAGGATCTACCTGCAACGGCGAAAAGTGTGTTGTTTTGTTCTTGTGGTTAAAATCACTAGAAAGCCAGGACATTTTATATGGCATCTGTCTTTGAAGTATTAATCCCATTCAAAGGACCAAACAAATTATTTATAAATATTTGCGCATATTATTTTCTTAATAATAAATGTAGTACTTGGAAATTAAGAATATAAATATGACCCAAAGCCAAAATATTTTAGAAATATTGTAATCTTCACATTTCAACACAAATTTCTACCTCAACCAGACATGGATTCTAGAGAATTTCCCTACTGGCTTTCTTTCATGATGCATTGCATTATTGGTGGTCACAGACCAAATTATCTTTCAGTAATGATGCCATAAATCTAACACAGCTCCAGTGAGCACTGTGAGGTTAATCTGATACGTACAAAGTACTCAAACAAAATTTAGCTCCCAGCTCATGCACAAAAATCAGAAAAGTTTTTTGGAGTTCATATTAACAAGTGAACTTGAAGCCTGTCCTATTATCAAAGACAATGCTTGGAAACAAATGGTTCTAAGGTATTTGGATTTGGCATGCAGAAAGGAAAAGCACTGCTATTTACAGAAGGCAGCTGGGCATTACCCTAGAGGTAGGTTTCTGCTAATTTCCTTCACGCACCAATTGTGTTCTAGAAATGGACAAAGACCAGCTTACAAGACATGTTCTGCATTGCAAGAGTTGACCTTCACTTCATTATATCAGGTATATGGGAGCTACTCCTTCCGGATGTTGTGACAGTGTCCTGGTGAGGAGGGCAAGATGTTTTAATTGTGGGACAGGGTAGGTAGGGCAACTTGGAGAACAAGCAGTGGTAGAAGGCTTAGGAAGATTAAGCTTGAACTTGTGAATTCCTTACCTGAATCCTTTAGGTTTAGCTGGGCCTATTTAGCCCAAAATCCTAAGAAAGCTCAGTGGAATCAATTTCCCAGCTCAGGATCATCTGAAGCTGGTTTAAAATCTGTGTTGTCAATTCCTGCAGATGATCGACCAGTTATTAGGAATGGAAATTGCAAAGTAATCTTCCAGGTCAAATCACAGAAGATGGCTTGAGCCTTTCTTGGTTCCACAGAACCAAGTGCTTTAGGGGCACATCTTGTGCTGTGAGAACATGAGGCCACACGAAGTTACAACTTTTTCTGGTCCATTCCCAATCTGACATTTACTACTGCTGTATCTACATAGAAGAATCCATCCTTGTGCTCAAAAAATAGATTAAGATGGAAAGAAAATTAAAATAGACATAGAATCTGCTAGGTTTCCATATATGGCATATTACTTTGTTTTGTAAGATGCTCATCCATGCCTCTTTTATGATAGTGTCATTATTTTTGCAGAGATTTGCTTGAGGAATACTGTTTGCATCTCAGCACAACTTTCACACTTTCCATCCACCCATATCCTATTAATATGGTAATTATATATTCTATTCTAATATTAAATATTCATTTTTTTCCCTTTGAAAAAGCTGTAGATTTAAAACCAGATCATCACGAGGCAATGACACAGAGAAACAAAACAAAACTATGTACTGTGTTTATGAGACCTGAAGGAATGTAATAGTGTAGCTGCAACCATCCCAATCTGTTACTCCTAACAAACAAAGAATCCTCAAGCCCTTGCACAACTGATTAAATAAATAACAAGTTTGTCCCAAGAAAGCAATAGCAGAGTTCCTTGAGGACTTGCACATTTCATTGTGTAAAATTTAAACTTCATTCTTCAACAGCAAAGAATACATAACATTAAAAACAATCCAGAGGTATTAATCACAGAATTGCTAAATCATCACAGAAACAGCACTATGGCAAAGTTTATGATCAACATCAAGCTAGCATCACAAAGATCACCGAAAAAAAGTGAGGGAAGCACGCAGATATCCTTCAGATTAGCTCTGCCCAACGGCACATGCCATTTTGAAATAAGTAGGTGAGAGTTTACAGCAACATGATGTGCAGTAAGCTCTCCTCCACTTTTCTCTTTCTGTGTCTCCATGTTTCGCAGTCCTTCACTTTCAGAAACAAACAGAAACATTTGCACAAGGATAATCACATTTGCTAAGAATGAAGGAAAACCTACAGAAACATCATAGTTTGTTCTGGTAAGGGTTATCTAATTCATTTTCCCAGTCTAGATCTAGTAAATATGATTACTACACTTTCAGGATGATCAGAATAAGAAAAGATAATTTTTTTATCTCCTAAAATAAGCTCCCTTAAACATATTTTCCTTTAAAAAAAAATTGAGAATGTTCCTTGGGATTTACACTTTTCATCAAGTCACAACTGACAAAAAGAGAGATGAAGGTAAGTTTGCAAAAATCCAGGGAATAGAAGCTAAGCACTTCCATACTATAAAGAAAAGAGATGAGAATTAGGAACTAAAGACAAATGGATGACCATGAAGGTGAATGAAAAAAACCACAATTCTACAGTGATCAAAGAAGGAAATAGAACTAGTTTCACAAATGTGGCAGAGGGTACAAAAAGACTGCAATTGCATCAGATCATCAAGGTGTTATAAAAAGGGTACAACTACATAAATGCACTATACTGCCTTTCCCAAAACCAGTCTCTTAAATTAGAGGTCCAGAATATTTCCTGAGCTCACATATAGGCTTTAATTTCAAAATGCATTTAATATCTTTCCTGTCTTTCACATGGGGAAAATAGCAAACCTCTTCCTAGATCTGCTATGAGTATCTGCCCACTGCCTCCCCTTTTTGACTGATGTATCCTCTGTTTTATTTTAGTGACTTACAATAACTGTAGGGTACTGTGCTTCAGAAAATCTGACATGTAGCATGCATTTTAAAAGAAAGACTATAACCACATGTAATAGGCAAAAATTAAAATCAATCCTTGTGGACAAATTAATCTAGAAATTTTAAATCGCAAAATAAATATGTAGCTTTTAAAAATTTGTTAAAGAATATTTGGCTCTTTTCTCAGTAGAAATGCATGAAGTTTTAGGACAAAGGTTTGGTGCCTTTAAACATATTTTAGGAATACTTTTATTGACTTCTTTTTGAAAGAGAGCTGCCAGTTTATGTTCAGCTCCAATGCAATTACTCATTCCTACCAAATATGCTGTTTTGGAGTAGAAGCTTTTATTTACACAAGTATATGACAAGTGCATGTTAAATATAGATAAATAATGATATAAATGCAGACTAAAGACACGTTTTCAAATTAAGGGAAAATAAAATACTATTTTTATATAGGAAAGCCTAACATAAATGATAACACATTGGTCTGCCATTAGATAAAGAAATACTTTTTCAAAGTTACATATGTAATTATTCAGCCGCTCCTAATAAAATTAACACCTTTGCATTGTGTGTTAAGTCCAATACTTTACATCAAGTACCTGAAAATTTTATGTTACAAGAAGTTGAATTTTTAATGCTGAATAGAAAATAGACTCACAAGTGTCATTATTTCTTCTTTCTTTTGGAGTTAAAAAAAGGATTGTTTTGTGTGTATGTAATTGGTTGAAGTCAGTAGCAGTCACCTAGGCAGCCAAAAAAAAATCACAACAAAGACAGAGCTTGCTAGCATGCCATTTCTGTGTTACACAGTTTTAGATTACAGAATCACAGCTAACTGAAATCAGCAGACTCCAAGCACTGCAGGGATAAGATACAAGATTTTAAAGCTGCTCTTCAGCCAAAAATATAGTCCTGCCTTCATAAGTGCCAAAGTTTGGTGCTTAATCTGTGATTAACAACATGATGGTTTCAAAATCAAATACTAGCTACTGAGACATAGCTGGTATTTGTACAGCTACAATATCATCATTTGAAGGGAGATTTACAAATGATAATTAATGCAATAAGTAACATGTGAGGTCAACAGCCACACTAATTTGTATCTCTAATGTCAAGCAAAACTACCTTCTAACTCAAAAGGTTTCAAGCTGCAACAGGGCAAGTTTAGGCTGGACATTAGGAAGAAATTCTTCATGGAAAGAGTGGTCAGAAACTGGAATAGACTGCCTAGGGAGGTGGTTGAGTCGCCATCCCTGGATGTGTTCAAGTGTCGTTTAGATGTGGTGTTGGGTGATATGTTTCGGGGTGAACTTGTAGTGTAGGGTTAAGGGTTGGACTCGATGATCCCAAGGGTCTTTTCCAACCTGAATTGTTCTATGATTCTATGATTAGTATAGCCAGATTACCATTTGATTTGGCTTTGTTAGGACTTCCTACAAGAGATCAGAAGGTGTATTCACTGGGATAAACCTTGAGGTGCCACAGCATCCAAGCTATAACATTCACATGAAACAAACTTTTCTAGCTGTCTAAATCTCAATTTATCAGGGGATTGTAGAACACACATTTGCAAAGATGAAAGTTCTAATAGTCACAATTTACAGGTCACTTCCTGGAGCATAACATATTCTTACCTGTGTTCATATTCAAACTTAAACAGGTCAGAGATGAAGTTACCACATCCCACAGAGGACTAGACCAGTGTAAGTGGGTGTAGGTGGACTCTCCACCACATTATTTAACCAGAGCCACCAATGTCCAACGTCGCCTCCTCTCACATCATAGCAACAGTTTCGTATATCCAGAGCAAACAATACTGGTATGTCTAAGCTTCCCTGTTCCCAAGAAAAAGGGATCCCCCTTCTTTCCCACATAGTTTGTTAGACATTCCTTTTGAAAGCATTTCATTCATTTCTGCATCGTGGTGAGGGAGACTTAAAAACATTGTAAACTGACATCACTGCAACACTGTGGAATTTGCATCTGCATCTGCCAAGCCTTAGTAGGATAAAAAATTTTATTTTGCATATCTTTGAAACACTAACCTACCTACAGACATACAAAAGTGACTTTAGTTCCAGTAATTGTTATAAAAACCAATATAAATTTGTTACAAAACCTGAACCCAGAAAAAATAGGCTTAGGTTTACATGCACCTACAATCTAAAAGAAGAAAACGACAAACATATTCGTCATCCTTTCTACAGTTCAACTACCAGCTTTCCCAAGTTTACTAGCAGATGTGGGGATCCTGGTGTCTTTTGAAAGCTATCGAGCAGGATACCTATAAAGATATCTAACAACAAGAAACCCGAGGATATTAAAAAATGTTGATATATAGAAAATTCTCCAGTCTCATGTTACAGAGACAGCAGATATCAAGAAGCTGTTCAAAGTGTAAAATGAGAGCAAAAAACCAAGAGGTCACACAAAGTGAGCCCAGGACAGACAGATCAGCAAAAGAGGCAATTAAAAGCTCATCTGCAGGAGGATAATTGATGTAATAGTGTATATGATCAACATTTTCTATTTTAATTAAAAAAATAGAAGATAGAAGAAGTTTATATACAAAAGCAGAAAAATATTGGAACAATAACGATAGTACTTGTGCTTTCCATCTTTCTGTGAAAGATCTTAAGCCTAACAAAACTAAGATTTATTTAATAGAGTAATAAAAAAGGATTAAAGAAAATGTACTCAGAGAATACTGTTTATTTTCAGTAAGAATACTGTTTATTTCTGTAAGAATGGAGCAGACTTTCTTCTAAATACTCATACATTAAGATATACTTTAATGGACAACTGAACACAATTCCCAGCAGTAAATAAATGTTGTGATCCAAACATTTTAATTAAGACCATCAGATTTTTTTTCCCTCAAACCTCAACCACATAGATAATGCTGATTTCTACTCCTTCTTATTAGTTTTATTCTAATTAAAACACCAGCTAACAAAACAGAGTTGAACCACTGTATAACGCTTATAGTTTTTATTTCACATCCTATTTAGCAAAAAAAAAAAAAAAACCCAAACCAGCAAAACCTCAAATTTTTCCTGTTTTAAATAGACTTTTGGCTTACAGGACACAGACTCAGTTTTTCCATTTAATACTTATATATTGAAGTGGGAACAGAAGGAAAAGAAACAAGGGCCATAGAGAAGACAGTAACAAGTGGAACTATTATCTTCCAGTCACAGGACAACATGCTCAAAAGAATTTTCTGGGTAACATTTAGAAACCTTAATACGTATTGTTTTATGTAAACCCAGGAAATGTATGTAAATAACAGTCTTAACTACTTTAAAACAGTGCTGCAGTGGAAATCAATCACTTTTGTCTCAGCAAGGAGTTCTAAGTCCAAAGGTTATATTTTAAGTAAGATTTTTCATTCTCATTTTTTACAGTGAGAGGCAGCAATGCAGTGTATGGGTGAAATGAAGACGGAAGATAAAACTATGGAATGTAAAACTGCTTTTATCAAACAAAATACAAAAAGCTTTGCAAAAGTAAATAATTTGGCAGAGAAATGTAATCTCCAGGTAATTTTTCATGTTCTGTGATTTATTTTTACACAAATTCCATTTGGTGTTGCGAAGTTGTGAGCAAACAAGCAAGCTGCATGTGCAATCATTTCATGTCAACAGATGAATGTTTGTACCTCTGGAATCTCTTTTTTCTTGCAGAAATAGGGCCACAAACACAAATCTGAGGTGGAATATGCCCAAAGAAAGTCCTAAAATTCTGGAACACTTTAGCTAAGATACTCGAATAGCACAGAAAGCTCAAGTTCTCTATGTAGCAGCGTCAAGGTGATGCGTGAGAAGGAGGAACAAAAGAAAGCATGTAACAAAACGAATGATGACACCAACTAGACCAGTAATCAGCATTCTGGTGTCTTCCTCCTAACCCATTGCCTGCTCATTTGCTTGTACATCGTTCATGTTCCTTAGTATTTGGTTATCCCAAAGTTCTCAAAGTTGAGATAACTGGAATCAATTTTTGTTTGAACATCAGTGCCCTTCCGCCGATTTAACAGCTCTAAATTACAGCATTCCTCTATTCTATGGGACCTGGGCTTGCAGGGGATGTCAACTGTGCAGCTACAAGTGCACTCCACCACAAGGTCCTTGAACTCATGCCCAAGAAACACTAGCATATGATCACTCATTCATGTCACCTGTTTTGACCGTAATATTTTGTTTAGCAAAATTGTCAGAGGCAAATGAGAGTAATAGTCTCTAATAATCTCTAACAAGCAGCTTTCTCCAAGTAGGAAAAAAGTATCTACCAAATTCTGCACCGGCACTGTTCCTTGATTTGGTCTGGTCATTGTTGCCTTGCAGTCATCCTCATTACATGTCTTGTTTAATATTTTCTTTGTAGTAATATCCATGAACTAGGCTGTCGCTTTGTGAACAAAACTGCTGCCAGCACCAGGGAAGGGCCTCTCATATAAGTGGTGGCTGAAAATTAACAGAACAACTTATAAAAAAATATTCACTATCTTCTGCTGCAATGCATGAGGCGAAGTTGCCCCTGGTGCCACATTTCTAAGAAAGCTGTCTCTCCCAAGTGTGACTGTTCACACATGCACATTTTCTAGGGCACCTACCAGAATCCCAAGTGACAATTCAAATAGAAAGTGGTTCAACATCAGTTCTCTTTCAGAGTTGCTCTCCATTTAGCAGAGATCAATGCTCTATTAACAATTTTGGAAGCATATATATAAAAAAAAAAATTCATATTTGCTCCTTGTGCAGTCAAAGACTTATCGCTGTCTCTTTCCAGCTCACTTGTGATACTGAAAGCAATTAGACTAACATGCACTTCTTCCAGGCTCTTCCTACAGGCAAGATTGTTGGGGGAGTTTGGTACTTACTATCTGAAACAGCTTTTACATTATCTGAAAGAGGTCTTCCCCGCTAGTGCCACGTGCTATATTTTTATATATTCTGATTGTCTAGACTCTTTGCAGGAATATCCTTACCTCAGTAAACCATTAATTACTTTATCTACGACTAAATTTGACTTCATTTTTAGTACTAGCATTTCCAACAACAAATTCATTTGCTGGATCAGCTTAAATGTAGCACTTGCTTCCAGACTGAAGCACAGTCCTCACATGTTCTAATATTGCCCATTGCTCCCATTTTGTTTCCAATATATTTGCTTGTGTTGATACCAGACTGGTTCCAGCAAAACTTTGAAAAAGAGATATAACCTTTTTAATTTTTTTTGTATCTTTCGCCAAATTTTTTTTGTCTTCTTCACCAAAGGGGTTGTAAAGCTCTGGAATAGGCTGCCCAGGGAAGTGATTGAGCCACCACCCCTGGATGTGGTGCTTAGGGACATGGTTTAGTGGTGGACTTGGCAGTGTTAGGTTTACAGTTGGACTCGATCTTAAGAATCTTTCCCCAACTAAGTGATTCTATGATTCTAAATTCTTTTAAGGCTCAATCTTTTCTTCCACATACAAGGGGCAAAACTCTTAATCTTTCACAAGCTTTAGCAAAGAAAAAGGTGTGAGCTTTAGATCTGCAAGTCCTAAGCAAACTCATAAGTTACTTATCTTCTGCCAAGGCTGTTTCTTCTCCTCTGGGAAATATCAGTATCTACAGTCAGAAAACCATTCCCAAAACACATCCCAGGCAATATACAGTTTAGAAAGCAAGAGGATGCTGAACTTGTGTCCTCATCTTACTTATCATCTTGATTCTGGCATTAAGTGCTTCTTCCAGTCTCAGGCTGGAAGACCAGGGATAAGTAGACATGTAGTAAAGCTCCTCTGTATTCTCTTATTTGACTGGCAGCCAAAATAGAGACAGAAGATATTTTTGAGTGGTTTATAATTTGCCTGCTATTGAGCTATTGTGGGAAACATACTAAAAATCTAGCCTTCAAGTCTCAAGAACTGTTGTCTTTGAAAGAGCTCGGAAGAAGTATTTAACAACTTAGAACTGTATCTTAATGTTAACACTGCATTTTGATTTGTTTCTATTTTTTTCTGCAGATATCATTTGTTTTAAAGAACACTAGTGGAAAGGAATATGTTACAGTCTATGAAAACAAACCTCCTTCTCCTCATACATCTTTTTAATTTATTTTTTCTTCAATAAAGGAGATGCAAAAAAGCAGTTGCCTTAGACCACGACAGTAGTTTTGTTGCAAAGACAGGACACTAAGCACTGATATAGAGAACCTACTGTTTTATTGTTGATATGTGTTTTCTGAATTGCTAGGTAACTACAAGTAATAATATTGATGTATCAAGGAGAGAATGTTTTGCACAGGAAGTACCATTCCCCTTCCATTGCACACAGCTTTAAGTAAGTAAAAACTACAAATGACAGCAATGTCAGGACAGGAACAATCCATTTTCTGTTCAAAACCAGGTTTAAGGTCCTAGTGAGCAACTTACACTCCTTTGTAAAAAACATTCTAATCCTTTTTGCATTTGAAGGTAGCGACATCTAAAACAGTCAAGGAAGCACAGGAGGACAAAACCTGAACTGCTGACATGGTCTTCAACACCACCCAGTACCGATGAGACCACTGCAGGCAGTGAATCCGCAGTCTCACTCACCTGAACCCTGACAGTCCAGCCAGTTGAATTCATTAGCCTTATACCAGCCCACTTTACAAATAGAACCTATTTAGGTAACTGACAGTTGCAAGGGTACTTTCATTAAATTAACTGAATTTTCAAGGAACAGCACATATAAGATTTAAAAGTATTTTAGTCTGCTGATGCCCTTTGACATATATGAATTTCTTAAAGTCTTCCTAATAAAAGTCTCCCATCAAAGAGCCATCAGCAGCAAAATCAACACAGCAGGTCAGGCATAAAGCTATTTATTTAAACACCTGTATTATTAACCTCGAAAATAGCGGTTACTTCCACATGACAGATGTAACCTTGAATCACAGTGTGTGGCTGGAGACAAGAAAAAAACATCAGTCTCTTGCCAGACTCTTGACAAGTCACACACTTACCACAACAGCTTGTTATGAGCACTGTTAAGGGAGTATTTTTCCATTTGTCTTTTCACACACGCACTAGTTGGTCACAGCAGTATCTGTGTCCCTAATCTGATTAGCTTAATGGTGTCTTAAAGACTCTCCTCCTAGAGCTGTCAATTTACGGTAACATTGAGCTGAAATAAAGCAACGATTAACAAAGTTGAGGTGGGTATAGACATTTGGAAGCACAGAGGAGGAGAGGAAATGAAACAGCAGATGTCGTAGGCTCTGCACTTGCAAAGTGCATCACTTACTCACTTGATTTTGCCTGGACACATTCACCATGTTCAGCTTTGCTGCCTAGTTTGTTTGTGAGTATGGAGGATTCAAAACTGCACACAAAGTGCAATCCTGTTCTTTTTCTGGTTTGGTGCTTTGTTGTGGTTTTTTTGTGGTTTTGTTTTTGTTTTTTTTCTCCAAGTCTGTTCTCATTAGCTTAAATAATGGAAAAATACAGTGCTACTCAGTCTGAAGGCAGAAACAACATTTTGCACACCCTTTCGATAAATACTCAGGTGACTGACTTTCAATTTGCTACTAAAAAACAGTCTTGTTGTTCTTCAAACCAAATGTTTTTTAAGGGAGGATGAAAGACAGTATAGGCCAAGTATAAAGCTAATGCCCCCAGACAAGAAAAATCTACTGAATTAAGTATAACAGTTGGATTTTTACTGGTGTGCTATCAGGGTTTTTTTTCAGTACTCTGAACTTCAGAAAGCAGATTAGAACCACTGGATTGAAACACGTGGATAAACCCCACAGAATTAAATACGTCTAAATTTTCATACTTTAATTACCTGATTAAGAAAATTCGGGTGTGGGGTACCTTGTAGTATGTTGTGTTTTATATACTAGCTTACAAAGATTACACACCTGGACAGTAAATCCATATATTAAGCTTTTAAAATCATGCAGGAGAGTTTAGTTAAAATCAGGAAATAACATTTATTTAACATTGTTCATGATCCTGTGTGCCTCTGAGTACTGTGGGACTGAGTACTTATCAGGGTAAGTGCAATACGACAATAGTATTAAAGAGCAAGTAAAGGCTACAGTAAAGCTACAAGAATGCATTCCCCCACCATTACTGACCTAGGTTTTGCAGCCTTAAATTTCCTTCTCAAGAATGTGCAGTACCCTACAGGCTTTTCATGGAAAGAAAAAGAAGAAAATTATTGCAGCAAGGACTACACTGAACCTGGCAATAAAACGGTTGCAGCTCTAGGCAGCGACTAGATTACTTGGACTTCACAATGTCTGGAAACCCCAAGTCCCTGGGACATCGTGATTGCCTCTGCAGGACTCCAGGCGTGTGTAGCACAGGACCTCCAAGCCGGCAGCAGTGGTGACACAAGCTCAGTCTCAGTACTTAAATGCTCTGATACTTTGAGATGTTGGAGGAAGAGTGAAAACACAAGTTAGCATTTCTCACCTCTGAAATGTTCAAAGTTGAACTCTGGGATAGAAACACCATAACACACTTCTCTATTCCACAGCTGTTTTTCATGCAAACCATAGATTTTCATAAAGGTGTTCATGAAGTAGTGACTACGTAGACTTCTATTATGGTTTCTTTTGCTTTTCTTCCGCTTTTACAGCACAGTGTGCCAGGAAAAAAATACAGATATCCACACACCAGATGCCCCCATGTTTATTCCTGTCTCAGCGCATTCACCACTGGAAGGCAGCAACCTACATAATATCACTCAATAAAAGTAAATCTTCCCACTGAAGAAGTGAGAAGATTGCATGCTGAAGTGCCCAAATGACAACCTCCTATTTATTCTGTAATTATACGCAGTTGCCTCCAATATCCTATTCTGATGTTGTTGTTGTTAACAGTATGGCTCAATATGCCTTTCCCTGATAAGGAAGTAAGGGGTGCTGGGCTGATAACAACGTCAGAAATTTTATTCCAGTTTCCAAATGCAAATTGGCTAAACTGATAAGACCTTTTTACAGTTTGAAGAGCTGTGAAAACCTCGTGAACCTAGATTCAAGCTAAGAATACTAACTTGACTTGAGAAATTGCATAACCCTATGCCTTACAACTTTTTTCTGTCCTCTCCCTCATGTGCCTATTAAGGATCTAAGAAGCAGATGTCTTTATCTATGACTGCTCTGTAATTTAAGAGCCAATCAAGCCACAGACTGTGAAATAACTGGAAGTCCTGCAAGGGATGTCCCCACTGTTTCTGCAGAGGTGTGAAGGGATGGGATTATTCCCTCCAAGCTCAGGACAAAAGGGACTGAAGAACTGTTTGGGGTTTGTGAGGGTTTTGTCTGTCACGGTTTTTCAGTAGCAGGGGACCTACAGGAGTGGTTCCTGTGCAAAACTTACAGAGACTCTCCCAGCTAAAAGACAGATCCACCTCTGGCCAAGGCCTGGCCAACTAGAACCCTCTGTGATCAATATACTTAAGAGAGGAAAATATGTTAGGCAAGTGCCTTTGTTGGGCAAATGTTAGGGAGTTCTTTATTTTGAGAGGAGTGGGAGGTGCGAGCAGCAACCATGTGGTCATCAAAGTTGGTGAGGAAGGAGGGGAAGACAGGCACTGGAGCAGAGATTTCACTGAGGCCCATGGTGAGACGGCAGGATGACGCCCTGCAGCCCAACAAGATTAATGGTGACATAGAATCTAGGTTGCAGCCCATGGAGGACCCCACATTGGAGCAGACGACCATGACTGAAGCTTGCCAAGACTCCAATGGAAGGCCACGCTGCGGCAGTCCGTTGCTGGGAGGCCTGGAGCTTCCGATGGGAGGGAACCCACGTTTGTGGGAAGGGCTCATGTTGGAGAAATTTGAAGAAGACTGTCTCCCATGAGAAAGACATGATGTTGGAGCAAGGGAAGACTGTGAGGAGTCCTCTCCCTGAGGAGGAAGGAGCAGCATGGACAATGTGTACTGGACAGACCACAAGCTCCATCCCCTGCCCCCCTGTGCTGCTGGAGGGCAGGAGGTATCTGGGAAGGGAGGCCTGGGGGAAGGTGTATTTAGGATCTGGTTATATTTATTTCTCTCACTCTCCTACTTTGATCTAATTGATTGGTAAACTGGTAGTGGTTCTATTGCCTAAATTAAATTGATGTTTTGTCCCCAAGTCTAATCTGTTTTTTGCCCATGACCATAAATGGTGAAGGAGCCCTCCCTGTCCTTAATGTCATCCTCAAGCCTTTTGTTGAATTTTCTCCTCCGCATCACAAAAGGGAGGGGGACAGAAGTGAGCAAGTTGCTGTGTGGTTCTTTGTTGCTGGCTGGTTGAGCTCAAACCGTGACAAGAATTGAGAAGCACTCATGGAGGAAGCAGCTCCTGGGGAACAGAGAAACAAATGGCCTTATTGTCCTAGCAAAAAAAGCCCTTCATTTGGCTACAGGATCAGCCAGGGTAAAAGAAATCCAACTGACTGAAAGACACACAAAATTGTTTTGATTTAGTAACAGTTCACAAAGAGGACCTAAACTCTCTGATCGCGCCCGAAAGATCCCATAGAGGGCTGAGGAAATCAGCCACAGAAAGTCAGTTTCATCTAGTGCTCACCTCGATCACCACTTTTGTTTGACTGAAACTAGAGGAATTTTGTGTGAAGCCATTATAAACCTGTCATGTTGGCTATTTCATCTTGCACATGTCCCGGAACATTAAAACGTCCTCAAGGCTGATCCAGTAAGAAATGTGGTACTTAAGCTAGCAGACTCTCTTCAAAGTTCAGCATTGACCCATGGGGCTTAATGGAGACAACTAGAAAAGAGTAGCAGACAGACATCTGCCAAAGAGGTTAAAATCTAATCACAATTGATTCCTATTCTCAGTCAAAGGAACATTTAAGGTATAGATACGCAATTCAGATACCAACTGGAGAGCACCCCATAGGGTTGTTACCAGAATTACTGAGAATTAAAATGCTATGCTATCTGCAATTACAGTCATGGCCTGTACTTCACATGTAAAGGCACAGTATAACTTTTCTAAAGAGTCTGGAAAGGAAAAACTAATTAAAAAATCTGATATAGTTTAATGGAGACAGAATGCTATTATCCGAATTTGGCATGGATTCAGGAATTAAATTCCTGCTCTTAAACACACAACTTTACAATCACAAGCGCAATATGCAATCCTTAAAGAAACTCCGCAGAAATTATGGCAACCACCAGCCACTCCTGAGAACGCAATGCCATGCAGTGCTCCCCTTGGTCTTTGCTCTGGTTTTCCCCCAAGGAAATCCTCCACAGATAATAGCTTCTGAGAATACACAGCTGCTGAACTTCCCTTCCTTCCACTTTTTTATTCCTTTAGGTCCTTCATATAACACACTGGACACAGGAAGACAAACATGTATTTTTTGTGGTTAAATGTTGGCAGTGTCTCTAACACACATGATAGCAAGAAAGTTTAACTCTAATCCCTAGGTTGCTATCAAATGCATACTTTGATTAAATATAATGAATACAAGATAGACACACTCAAATGTTAATAAAATGCTACTTCTCCCACAGTCACAAGGGTCGTTTGATCTGTTTACAAAACAAATCATATTATTTTACACCCGTGGGTAGCATTTTAGTTGTAGGAGGCAATTTCATTCTAATTTAATGGCAAAGAGGCATGCCTAACTTAAATACCCATTATATCCACTCTCTGCCTTCATGGAAATTGCACATTGTGAAGGAAGGTAGACAGGTCTGTGTCTGTTAAACTGTTAAAATTAATGTGTTTAGACTTTATTTAATGTCCATAATTTTACCCTCCCAGAACCCCTTAATTGACGTTAGATTTTAATTAATATTTTCAATATCTGTTTCAGAGGAAGTGAAACACATAGCATTCCTGATCAAAACCACAAATCCAGCCATCCCTATGAAAGTAACGACAACTCACATTTATCATTAAAGAATCCTACACCAGGTCATAGTGTTTCCACCTTTAAATTCAGTTACTGTGCTCCATTATTACATAATTATCTATTTGAGCCTACATTTAATCCTAAATTTCCTTGTAACTCTATAACTGCCATCTCATTCTTAATCGCTTGTTTTAAGGCAGTACTTAGAGATGTGTTGAGATAATGGTCTCATATCAAATAGTATAATGCTAGATATACTACAAGACATATGTGTACCTAAAGAATTTATAGACCAGATCACAGGCTTCTCTAAGGAGAGCACCAAGGCACTATATAGAAGCTACTAGGATGGACTGCGTGATATCAGAGAACAGCATGACCTTGTATTTTCATTGTCTATGCATTCCTAGTAATTTCAGATAAGTAGCATCTTTCACCGCTGTACCATTACATACTCAGGAGAACATCCAAAAGCAGCGAGCAAACCTCAGCTTCCCCTGGAAAGCAGTCTGGCGCATAAGACTACCAAAGGCTACACAGCACCAGAGTCAGTCAAGTCCAGTAAAACTCCCTTCAATAACGCTCTTCGTTTTGTTAGCCAAATACCGCTGTCGTTAGGAACACAGTGTATTCAATTTTCTTCTGCACAAACTGTGAAATTTCATTCCTCAAAAACATCTTAAGCCAGGAACAAAACAGATGTAATTACAAGTAAGTGGCTCTCTGCATGTGTGTACACTGATTTAAAAAAGAATATTTTTTATTGCCTCTACAGCGCCAAAAATAGTGACTTTGGTGGCAGTAAAGCTGAGATTTTTGCCTTCCTTGACAAAACACATAAGTCAATGATAACTTGAACATAATAGAGCCAAAGACTTGAACATAATGACATTATTAAAGTCATGCATATGCAGCACAACAAAACTGCGTAGAGATAGGCAAACTAGATTAAAGGCAAGTACCATACTTCTATTCCTAGTTAATCACTTCTGTTAAAAAGCTGGCAATTAGCATGGGTGTAATGTAGAGCTAACGCAGCCACGTTATTTCCATTAATAGCACTCAGTTTACATGAGGGTATAAGGTGGGATGTTTGCTACTTGAAATCAGCTTTAGAGATCTGGATTATCTAGAAGCTTTTTTTTTCCTTTTTGGGTAGTCAAATACAATACACAAATTTAGAAATAAAGTCAAATGCAGTGTGTAACAACCCTACACTGCACTCGTAAAGTTTCTGCAATCTTCTCTATCCTTGAATTTCTCTTGCATGCCCTTATAGTACAGCTTTGATATTTGCTATTTGTTATTCACTTTAGAATGCCATATGCAGATTGATTTCATTTGAAAGAAAACTCAAATTTTGCTTTTTAACAGTTTGCTCATTAGGACGTCCTCTTTCAAACCATTTCACTAGTGAATAAATAACATCATAATGTTATTAAATAAACATCACTATGCTATTAAGTAAATGTACTTTTTAAACCTACAAAATTAACCCCTAGGAAGTGACAGAACTCCAGCTGATTGTCAGAAAATGTCAAGATGCAGCTTCGTTTTCGCTGTGGTTGGTAGAAAAAATTCTTATTTAAAAATAAAATTTTGTCTTTCCTGTTAAGACAGTTTATATGAGTTTTCTGTCAGAGTCTTTGTCCATTCCAACTTAATTTAGATCACTGAATGTTAGGTAATGAGACATTAAATTTTGGTTCCTTTTTTTTTTTTTTAACAGGAACCTAGAAGACCATCTTCTGTGAACTGAGTAATTTGTTCTTATCCTTCTAACTCCTGTCTTGCTTTTGCTAGGCTAAGTTAATAGAATCCTCTAAAGCTTACAATAATCTTAACAAGAAGAAAATGGTTTCTTGCGAGCTTGATCAAGTGGGACCAGAGTAATTTGTCACAGCCTCCAGAGAGATGTAAAGCAAAAGCTTTACAGTAGGTCAAATACAAGCTACGCTTGCCATATTCTTCCGGATTTGTGAATCTGCACTGCACTTTTCACTCAACTTCAGAACTAGGTAAATAAAAAGGTCCTCAGACTTGCTGCGTGTAGGCAGAGGAGGGCAAAGCAAGTTAACCCTGCCTGCTGCCTCCTGATCGTGCAGCCCCTTCTGGACAGCTTTGGCCTCAGACTCCCTCCTCACATGCAGCTGGAAGGTCACTCATCTAAGAGGTTAGCAACAACCACTACATGCTAGTGCGACTCCTAATATAACTTACGGAGCATCTGTTAAAATCAGCATTAATTTTGTCCTAGCAACACTCAAAAAAAATTATGATAGGCATCTGAATAGACCCAGGTGCTTTCTCACCACTCAAAAAGAGGAAACGTTGTTTTCATTTTTCCTAGTGTTTTAAATGGCACTGGGAATCCATAAGAAGCAGTACTTGTACTGCTGTTCCTGTCTCCTCTCAAAGCACTTCATCTGGGAGGAAAGGTAGTCTTAGGAGAGCCAAGGCCACTTAGCAGAGAGCCTGAGCTCTAGGCAGCTGAGGTTTGCTCACCCTATAAGCACGTACAAATGTGTGGCATCTTCAAAAAAGAATGGAAAATGGTATTAGTCTCTCACTTTAGAGCTTCATTTTTGCTTATTCATTTTCCTGTGCCACACGTCCTTTATGAAAACACAAGCAATCAGAAGATTAAGTGCCAGTCTCTGATGAAAGTCCTGTGCTGATAAAAAAATGCTTCTGAAGAAAATTTAGAATCCATCAGATCCACCACTTAGTTTTTGCTGTTCATAGCAGATTTGAAATTTCCTGACTCCATGTATTAATACAGTCTAAGAATTTCTCCTCAGGTTGTTATTCTGGGAGCCCATAAAGGACAACAATGACTACTGTATTAATAAGTTGCTGTTCTTTTATAGGAAATATTGTGAGTAGAAAACCCACTATATTGTATGCTGCACAGGAATTCTACCAGCACACTGAGAAAAATCAAGAGGGAACTTTTAATTCTAAATTTAAATCACATTATAAAGGCAAAATAAAGTAACAATAGATCTCCTAGTTATTTTTTAATTTGTAGTTCATCTAGATGTAATAATACATGCTGTACAATGCAGAACTACCAGAAAATGCCCTACTTGTATTGTATAATTGAGACTGTGCTTACAACTGTAGTTGTCTCAAGAAATTTTCCAGTTTGGTGGTCTCCTCTTCTCTCATAACTGTGCAGTATGGAGATTGCCAGAATCAGGGAATGCTTAAAAAGCGTCTGTCCATTGTGGCTGAAGAAAGCCATTAAAGAAAAGCATCATCAGAAGTTCAGTGCCTAACGCTGAACGTCCAAATGTACAGAGGGTTAAAACTATCAATTTTGATTGCTGAAAACAAAATAACAATAAAGTTTAATTGCCTGCTAATTTTTTTCCATTTAAGTCACATAGCAAAGTCTTTGTGCTCAGACCGTTTCATGGTTGTTATGCTGAGAATTGTTTCATGCTGAGAATAACAGATATTACAGATTTTTCAAAATAATCTGTTCTCTTTGAATTTTAGAAAAAATGCATCTCCATCATTATTTAGTTTCCCAAGCTGATTTCCCTCTGTTAAAGAAAATCTAGGCTGTTAATTTTATCTTTCCTCCATGTTTCCTCTACTCTCTTTAACCTGAGAACTATTCATATAAAATTTCTGACCCGATGGAAACCCAGCAATGCCATTTTTCAGCCGTAGTAGAAGCAGAAGACAATCACCTCCAAAGGACAGCATCCTGACAACTGCAACACCACTTGACAAAATGCAGTGCTCTTCATCAGACAGCCAGATGGCTGTGCTGAATGGCTGCTGTCAAACAACTAAAATATCTATACCCTTTAGAAGCAGTTAGCGATAACCAAAAATTCAGAAAAGAAAAAAACCATTCATGTGAACAACTGACTAATATAAACACGGTTTTAGTTTGTGGTCTTCTCAGAATCCTAGTGGTCTCATAATACAATTTTAAGGGTGTCAATGAGGCAAGATTTAGGAAAATGAGTTTGCATAAGCTATGTAGCAATCCACAAGGATGTACTTGCTGAAAGGTTCACGCTTTCCTTTGTACATTATCAAAAAATTGAAAACCATTGGCTAGATAAATTCACTGATTTACGTATTTCATATTGCAATACATTTAGCTAGGAATATTTTGGTCACGGAGCAACCATGGAAAACCTCCAGTAAATTCTGATCATTTCATATCAATTAAAATGCATCATTGACCCTGCAAGGATGAAAAATTATCAGGTCATAGAGCTAACATATTTTTAAATTTCATGGTTAATCAGATTTTTGCAGACCATAAATATTCATGGTAAAAGTGAGCCAGTTTTCATGCATGGTCATAGGTGCAAAGGGACTAAATTTGTGAATCTGTATGGACATTGTTAACATCAACACTGTTGGCAGCTCTTTGAAAAGTTAGATTTGACAAACTTGTCTTTACAAACTTGGTCATATCAGTCATATAAGGTCCCTACACTCAACGGTTTCTGCTTTGACCATAACTTCAGTCCATACATACAGCTAAACTGAAAGTATTCCAGAAAGATACCATCTGCAAAACAAGTTTGTTAAAATATACTATTCCACTCCCTTGATGTCTCCCAGCATTACTTTTGCTCTGAGACTGTCACGGGTAAGGGCTGCGACGGCCACTAACACGGACAGACGGTCTCTAACCCCCTCTTCCCCCCCAAATGGGAAGGAGAAGGGAATGAGGCAGAGAGACTTACAGGTTAGAGAAGAAAAACTGGACTAGTTTTAATGAAACAATAATGGAAATAATAGTGGAATGATAAAAGTAAAGAACTACATGCAACTATAGATAGTAGCCCGATATCAAACCCGACTCCCTCTCCCGATATCAATCCCCACTGATGCTGCAGAGCAGGAGGCACTGGGGCAGCCCCAGGCTCAGCGGCAGCGGGAGCTGGATACAGGGAGCTGGATTCGAGAAGTCAGGATCCGGATCAAAAGCAGGAGGTCAGAAGGAGTCCTCCCTGAACACCGACCATTGCAGAAAGGGACGAAACTCTTGTGATCACTCAATTTATACTAAGTATGACGTATATGGGATGGAATACTCTCGTTGGTCACCTATCTTGTCTGTTACCACCCAGAGGTGCCACCTTTTACTTCCTCGTGACCCCTCTCACTACCCGGCACCCCCAGCGTGGCACACAAGAGCCAGCAGTGGCCTTGGTCACTGTAGGAATAAGTATCAGCAAGAGCCTTTCTGTATCCCAGTCCCAGGCAGTGACTGTAAACATCAGGTGTTATCACTGCCAGGAGCACACACTGTCTGCAAAAACATGCTGCTGACTTCAGAAAGTGCAGCCTTTGAGAAGAGACTAAACTGGAAAGTAAAAATCACTAAACAGAACTGGGTTTTTAGCTAAACCCAGGACAGACTCTAAAAGACTTAAGTATTAGTCTATTTGGGAATTAACTTCACAGAACATTCTGTTGTTATCTCCCTTTAGACAGTGAAGAGCTCTGTATGTCATCTATCTGGACTCTTTTAAGGTCCTCCACAACACCCTTCTCTCTGAACTGGAGAGACATGGATGGATTATTTGGTGGATAGGGAATTGGTTTGATGGCCACATTCGGACAGAAGTCAACAGCTCAATGTCTGGATGGAGACTGGTGACAAGTGCTGTCCCTGAAGTGGCCATCTGGGACCAGTACTGTTTATTATCTTCATCAGTAACAGATGGCGAGATTGAGTGCACCCTCAGCAAGTTTGCTGATGACACCTAGCTGTGTGCGGTGTGGTTGACACACCTGAGGGACAGGATGTCCTCCAGAGGGACCTGGACAAGCTGGAGAAGTGGGCCCATGTGAACCTCCGGAGGTTCAACAAGGCCAAGTGCAAGGTCCTGCACCTGGGTCGGGGCAATCCCAAGCACAAATACAAGCTGGGCGATAAGTGGGTTGAGAGCAGCCCTGCAGAGAACTTTGCAATGCTGATGAATGAATCACATCCTGGGCTGCATCAAGACAAGTGTAGCCGCAAGGTAGTGATTGTCCTGCTCTGTTCTGTTCACATGAGACCCCACCTGCAGCACTCTGTTCAGCTCTGGAACTCTCAGCACAGGAAAGACATAGACCTGTTGGTGCATGTCCGGAGGAGGGCTACAAAAACAGAGGGCTGGAACACTTCCCCTGTGAGGACAGGCTGAGAGAGTTGTGGTTGTTCAGGTTGGAGAAGAGAAGGCTCCAGGGAGATCTTATAGTGGCCTTCCAGTACTTAGAAGGAAAGATGGGGTCAGAATTTTAGCAGGGCCTATAGCAATAGGACAAGGGGCAATGTTTAAAACTAAAAGAGGGTTGATTCAGACAAACTATAAGGAAGAAATATTGTACAATGAGGGTGGTGAAGCATTGAAACACGTTGCCCAGAGCAGTCGTAGATCCCCCACTCCCAGAAACATTCAAGGTGAGGTTGGACTGGGCTCTGAGCAGCCTGATCTAGTTGACAATGGCCCTGTTTGTTGCAGAAGGGTTGGACTAGATGACCTCTAAAGGTCCCTTCCAACGCAAACCATCCTATGATTTTATGACAGTTCCAGCTTTGAGGATGAATCTAACTTGAACATCTTTTTTAACAAAAAAGCTCCAGAAAAGCAACAAGAAACTAACAGGAGACAGGAAGATGTGCTTCGGAGTTGGACTAATCTCATGTAAAATCTGCAGTGTTAACAATTATTCTTAGATGTGCTCTACACATATCCAAGCAAGCCTCCCCTTTACAAACTGCTTGGTAATTTGCATGAGGCAGAAAATCTTTCACCGTTAACATGCAATTACAACACATCAGTTACAAAAAAACCCACCACATTATAAATAATGTAAATGATAAACACTTATGAATAATTCTGAAGGTTGAAAAGTTTATATGCAAATAAGAGGAAATGCTAATTGCTCCCTTTTTAAAAGCATCTGTTTCCTTACAGATTCTGATCTCTAGGTTTTAATCCTTCCTTAATTCTACTCCTGGCATGTTACAGGCTGTAGAAACAGCACACAACTCAGGTTGAGGCTCACTTGATGTGGGAACACAGGAACTTTGAGAGGTTGAAATGATGATCCACAGAGAAATGACGATCCACAGAGAAATGACATGGGTAAGATTGCAATGCACAATGCTTAACTCCACATTCCATCCAGGTTATTCCTCCTCAATTTTTTAAATGTTGTGGCTGAAAAATTACATTCTTAAAAGATGACCTCAACACCAAAGACAAAATTTGCCCACAATGTAATTTAATCAGAGATAGTTCCAGAGATCTGACATCAAAGACTGTAGCTTTCCAGTATCACACTCCTCTGCTAGGTCAGGAGGCTCTTTTACAACACTGCTATCTAGGCCTATACTTCACATCCATCACAAACAGTTTCATTACATAATTCTGCTTTCAGGTAGCTGTGGGGAGCTCAGTGCTTTGCTTTTCTAGGATACAAATCCTAAGGTCACAGAGCCTTTATCTGTCTTAGAGGTAGAGGCCTTAAGATTGTAAGTTCTGCCAACATTTTGAACCAAGGCTAGCCGGTAACAGGGTCTCTTGCAGACTGCTTCTAATAGATTGGGAGACCAATAGGGGCAATGGCTCTTCACAGAGCTGTTTTGCCACAAAGAAGCAACTAAGTTCTATTTTCCAGAGCACAGCAGGAGGCAGCATTAGTTGCTCTGCTTAAGCTGCTCTGCTTAAGCAAGAGCTTGTAGCAAAGAAACTCAGCTCTGTCTAAGCTTTCCTCTGTGTCTACTGGCAAATTCTTCCATTTATACTGATCCTTTCTAACCTGTGTTCATAAATTAAGACTTTCAAAAATAGTAAAGGCTAGCCAAACTTTTCTTTCAACTACATTTTGTGTATTTCTAGAGGATGGCAGTGAAAAGTTGAAGCTGACAGTCTTCATAACCAGAACTGACCTATTTTCCACAAATATTTTATATTGAGAAACAATTCCGTGGAGATCTGTTACAGTAATGTTGCACTCACTTAGTACAAGAGCAAGCCTTGACTGAATACCAGCACAGCTTAACTATGAATTAACCTAGCCATTCAGTGGCATCTGATCCTATCTTTTTTTTTTTAAAGTCCAGTTCCATATTCAATGCAGAATTTCAATGTCATGTTTGCTTTTGCTTTTAAAAGAGGAATTTCCATCTCGTCCAGCTCTTTCCAACTGCTTAAAATATTCCAGTATCTGAAAACAGAACGCTTTGGCACTAAGGAAGCCTCACAACTAGAGCTGGGGAAAATAAACAAGGTATTTTTTATGAAACAAACCCCTAAGCTTTCACTTAGCAGAGATACAGCAATATAAAGCACTTAGCATTTTCAAAAGGAACTACAGGCACTTGTTTCTCAGCAAAACACAAATACAACACTGAAAGCAACTGTGAGTATTAAGATGCATGCAATAACCTGCACATTCAAGAGGAGGTTGAATATTGTACCTCCCTTCAACATGGGTAAAACATAGATACCAAGTAAGCAGGTAAAACAGAAAAAAAGCCTGATAAATTCTTAAAGAAATAAAATTCAATGATTGCCATGTGTTTAAGTCAAAAAAGAGGGAGCATTCACTATGTTACTTGCCAGTCTGTCATCTACCTAACTCAATCCCCCCTCTTCTGTTGCACACACACAATGTTCTCTTGTCACCCCAAGCTTACATACAGTACAACTAGTTTCCTCAGATTCTAGCTATTAAACAAACTATCTGAAAACTGCAAGCTCAACATTTCTTTCAGGTGTCACATATGCAACTGTTATAAAAGCATCCTACTAAAAGCAGTGAGCTGTCCTGCATATCTGACGGCCATTCTCTCTTCAAAGGGATAGTAACAGATTAAAGATGAAACATATACACATAAGAAACCTTTCAAGCTGTCAGGAAAACAGAGCACAAGCCATTTCACCTACTGTTGTTATTGATTCAAATTTGAGATGAGTAAAGATATGCACAGTGGAAGACACCAGCAATTTTAAAAGAACTGCTGTACTTATAAATAAAATTCCTTCCATTTAAAATCCCATTGTCTACTGGTTCTACAAAACTCAGAAAGAAAG
The DNA here is from genome assembly GCF_000703405.1 of Apaloderma vittatum. Taxonomy (NCBI): domain Eukaryota; kingdom Metazoa; phylum Chordata; class Aves; order Trogoniformes; family Trogonidae; genus Apaloderma; species Apaloderma vittatum. The sequence goes on along the minus strand of NW_009708394.1, from coordinate 8,578 downwards.
GTTATTTCTTTTAACAGGTCTCTTTGAATCCAGACCTTTCAACAGTCTGCACAACGGTTTATAACACTGGTGGCGTCTGAAACCGACAAGTCCCTACACTATTTCCTAGTAAAATATCTGTTCTCCCTTCTCCAACTCCTCTCATTCCAGCCACAAAGATGAAAGAAATATGCTACTACTTTCCGCTACAGTAAGTAATCTGCTGTAGCCCTGGTGTAAACCGATTTTTCCATTATAGACCATGCATCAACCTTTCCCATAAAAGTTCAATGAAGGAGCGGGAGATTGGCAGCATCAAGGAAAGGATTAGTTGTGTGGAGATTGGGAAGCATGCCACAATGGCCACAGAAGGGAGTGCTGGAACACAAGTTCAGGGCAGTTTTCTGTGTCAAAACTTCCTTCTGGGGTTCATTTTTTCACAAGCGGAACTGCCAGGCAAAGTGTGTCATAACACAGAGGGAGCATTAGCAAAATAGCTAGAGTAAAATCGATTTAAATAATTAAATGTAATTGTTGAAAGAGGCTTTTTTGTGGCTCATGGAAGAAGAATTAACTTAAGAATTTTAAATTACAATTCTGCAATTGATGTATGTGTATTTTTTTAAAAAGGTTTAATCATCTTGATCTCAGATACACAGATCTGCATCAAAAAAATAATAGCAACTTACAATTGGCCCTTTCCACATAATATTTTAGTGGCAAGATTGGATATCCATGTTAAATTATCAGCAGTTTTCTGCAAGACAAAAGCCATTTCCACACAATTATCCCCCTTCTCACATCATTTCGAGGACTTTCTTTTCCATGGCATGTGGTGCAGAGCAGCACAGTCTCCTTTCAGACCATGAAGATCATTTTCTTAACATCAGAGTTAGCAGTAGAGTGCACCACAGACCCTTTCTGAGCACCTAATAGATGAGAGGGCACACATAGCTAACTGATTCACTGCAGATATGCTGCCCTAAAGCACAATACATGTGGAAATCAAACGCTTGTAGGTAGCATCAATTTAATTACAACCATGCAAAGACTGTATGCATGCAGTAACACACAAGCACGTACCTGAAAAAGGCACAGAAGGGTGAAAGGAAAGACTGCTGAGAGCAGACTACAAGTAAAAATCACTAAATAGGACTGGGTTTTAGCTAAACCCAGGACAGGTAGTTTCCTTGCCCAAGTGTAGTGCCTGTTAGGAAGTATGCAAAAAATAATGACAGAGTCATCTGCAATAAGCAGTACTATTCTTCTGACTTTTTCCATCTACAGTTCACTGTTGTGAAGGCTACTATAAACACGGAAGTAGTGGCATCTAACACTGCAGAGATATACTACCCACATCTCTGTGTGTGTTTGATGGCAATTAAGTGCCCAGTTTATCTGCACAGATAAAAATCAGTCTCGGGCTGTTACAAACGCCTGTGACTTTGAGGGCAAGGTAAAAAAGAGACAATTCTAATGGTACCTCATGGAAACATAGGATCATATATATTAGAAGGGACCTCTGGAAATCACCTGGTTCAACATCTTGCTCAAACGAGGTTTGTCTAGACCAGGTTCCTCAGAAACATGTGCAGTGGAGGTTTCAATAGTAGAGACATCCCAGAAAAATTTAATTCATCACCTCTCTCTAAGCCCTCTAGTCCCATCCATCTTTCTACTTACTTTCATATTTACTTATCTTGCTAATTTGGTGAGAAGAAAACTATGGAAGACTGTGACGAGGACCTTGCTGAAGTCAAAGTATACAACATGCATTGTACCCACAGTGCTGGCCACTTTATCGCAGGAGAAGCTGAGTGCCCAAGGTGCACAGGATTTGCTGTTGGTAAACTTGTGCTGGCAGCTTTCAGTCACTTTCTCCTCCTTCCTCTGGTTGGACATGGCTTCCAGAAGGATTTGCTCCACTGCCTTCCCAGAGGCACAGAGGGGCTGACCAGCCTGCCAGTACCTGGGATCCTTTCCTTGGCCTTCCTGAAGACAGATACAACACTTGCCTTTTTTCTCTTCATCAGGAACTTCCCTGGTGCCGTGACCTTTTGAAGACACCACAAAGCTGCCTTCAGTGACTTGAATCAGCTCCCACAGCACATCTGGGTGAATCCAAGATGCCACAGTCTTGTTTGTGGCCCAGTGGATGAAACGCTGCCTGAATCCATCCCCATTTCCCATGGGTAGTGTCATTCCCCCAGACTCTTCTCAGAGGCTCAAAGACCCAAGGGCAAGCCCTGTAAGTGAAAAAAACCAAAACCAACAACAAAACAGTTGAGCACTTTAACTTCCTGTGCCCATAGGGTAGAATGGCTACTTTCCTTAGCCGTACGTTTTACTGTTGATGTACAACAGGAAGGCTTCTCTGTGCCCTTCATTGCCTCACCGCATTCGGCTGCAGCAGTGTTAACTTTTCCTACTCCATCATCAGGCAGTGGATACCCTCCTGGTGGCTCTTCCTCATTTCCAGCTTGTCTTCCATTTCTTTTGTGCATTTGTGTCTCCCCCTTGTCCTGCAGTCCCCTGGACACTCCTGTTACGCTCACGGAGCCCTCAGGTTATGGGAAACTTCTCCTAATTTGAACATCTCTTCACAAAATTAGTGGGCTTCTTCCCAAAGAGGCTTCTGCCCCACATTGTCAGATGTATCCCACCTCTGTCAAGCAATCTTCAACCTTTGAGAAGGGTGTCCAAGAAACTGTGTTTATTTGTATGGTCATGTATTAGCATATTGTAATGGCCCTAAGAACTTCAAGGTCAGAGGACAGGATTTCTATTTCAAACCTATGTGCAAACATCTAGATTCTTAAAATCCTCTCATCAGGCTCACTACTCAGACAGGAAGAAATCTGAATTCCATCCAAGCTCAAAAGTAAGAGTGCAAGATACAGAAAGATATTTATTACATATGCACAGATAAAATCACTCAGCTTGTATGTTATCTTCCTGATTTTAGACTGACACTGCAAGTAATTTTACCAACAGAAGTACAAACCATGCAAACTGATTCAACACATTACTACAGTCTAGGAAAAGTATGTAATCATGTAAGAAGCTACTGTGATTCAAACAGCTAGAAGGCATACATAAAGGAATTCTGTTGTAGGGTTCAAATCTGAGACTGGTTGCCATTGCCTGTCTCTCACATGTTTTTTGTCTCTGCTCCACAAACAGAAGTTTTGTAAATCCTTGCTTATAGATTATTTTTGATTACAGAGGATGAGATGTAATGATTCAAATGATATTTTTTTCCAAATTACTGCCAGACAGCTTTCATTATTTGCAGCTTTAGAGCACAACTGCTGCCTCTTCCATATCTCACTGTACCAACACTGGTTGAAAAACATGATTTAAGCCATCTCACAAAATGCCAACCTATATTATCCTCAAGAACATGGTACAAATAACCTTAAGAGCAGTGAGTGGACAAGACGGATTGTATGAACGTCAGCAATGGGAAATAATACAAAGACTAAATGTTAAATTACTAAAAGATCTGCAGTGATCTCCCTCTTTTTACTCAAGAGAAAATCCACATCACCTACACTTGAATTCTCATGGTCTTTTAGCCAATATTGAGCTAGAGTCTCCTTTCAGTAAATTCAATCCAAATACAGAATAAACATATTTTAGGTGCAAGGACTAAGTCTGTCTTCGACATCCAGTTATTCCTACCAAGTTGAATAAAACCATAGAATTTTAAGGAATATTTTTATTTATTCCCTAAATACTGGGAAAAGAGCATTAAATATGGCTAATAATAGAACTGCCTCTGCTATTACAAAGTATGGTAAGATGAGTAATGGAACCTTAACGATGGGCTTAACGATTTATGAATAAAAACGCTTAAGAGTTTCAAGTCCCTTTGGAAATAGAAAGCAAACAGAGCTTTAAAGATTTCTTGCACCTAATCCCTGATCTGCATTTCTGGTATACCTTTTCATCACTCTATGAACAAAGGTATAAAGTTGTCCATCATCTGCACAGAAATGTTTTACAACAGCTTTTTCTATCAAAAAATAAATAACAAAAACCAACCCAAATCCAAATCAAGAAAACAAAGCAGCAGCTCTGGCAAGCATTTAAAGAAAGATATAGCAGCAAAAGCACAAACACAACCACTTTCCCAGAGATTAAAATAAAAACATACCATGCACTGCTGATTTACCAGTTTACTTCTCATATTTGCAGGGAACACCTACTGATTGAATTACAAGGAACAACAGCATTGCACCAACAAAGCAATTGAAGTGTCACCATGAAGAAATTTTCATCTGCAAACTTCTTCCCAATTTACATTCTTACAGTGAAGAAATAACAAATTGGTCTGTAAAGCAGAGCAACGGAGTAGACAGAAATGGTTTTAAATTGCCACTTTAAGCACAATTTGTCTTCCTGGAGGGTTCTCAGGCATCCCAATGGCTAAAGCAACTGGAACAAGATTTCAGATGGTCTGCTGCCCTGTATGAACTTGAACCACTCTTTTCACCCCATATGTGCCTCAGTTTCCCACTACACAAAGACAGAATGAACAAAAAGTTATACAAGCTGAGCTGAGGCACTGAATGGAAAGTATTTCTCAAACACTAGTGACAGCAGCCATATATTTTGGTCTATGCCTTTTCTTAGTGTAGTCCCTGCCATCTCTAATGCCTAACACAATAAATGGCCAACTTGGCTGATTTTATTGACAAAATGAGGCACCTTGCAAACACCATCAGGCAAAAATGTTTTGTATTTGTATCCTAAGCCTGTTCCAGCAGTAATATTAATTTCCTCCTTAGAAAAACCCGAGCTTAAACTCAGACCTAGGTATAGAAGAGAGCATAATAGTTGGCTCCTTTCTACACCACCTGCTGCTGCCGATACACTGCTGATCAACAACCGCATGTGCAATCTTTTCTGAAGCAGCTTCTACAGTCATCCAAATATATACAATATTCTCTATTTGTTCTTAGAGAGGCTTTAAGTCAACGTAAAAGAAGCATTCACACGACTAACTTCAGCATATGTGACTGACTGCTACACTGCTTTAAAACACTGACTTGAGGTAATAAGTTAGATGCTTGCCTCCCTGGCCCTCATGGGTTACCTGGCTGACCCAGATAGTGTAAATGGGAAAATAAAAATGCAATCAGCAAAAACTGATCATAGGAGTTGTTTTGATTTTGTACATAGCTGAACTGATACTTTTAGATACTAAATACCATTAAGAGTCCAGGCACTGCTTAAACTTTTTTTCTATATATGCACCACAGGTATACAATTTCAGTGAATTTTAAAACAAATATTAATTTCAAGAGCTTTAAATTCTATGAACAAAGGTAGCTGATCTTTATTTTCTACTAAGACATAAAGATGCAAAAAGTTTCTAACAACCCAGCTTGGATATATATTCCTCAGTTAACCTTCCAGTTTCCTTTCGTACTGTTAGACCCTGCTGATAACAGGAAAAAAACACAAAACCTACAATAGTTTCATTGTTTCATTTTCTGTAAAGGTTACATTGCTTATAACACAGGAGCACACCTGCAAACAAACCATTTAAATTCCACTTCAGATGAAAATAAAGCATTTCTCTAGTCCTGTGCACTAAATTCTGCTTTGGCATAAGGTGATCAAGAGGGCCAAAAGCCATTTCACAAAATGTTTAAAAAACATCTCCTATTCTCTTCCCTTTTCTATCTAAACACAAATGCAGTTCTTCTCTGTGTCACATATACCCACTGCATAAACATACTCACTGCATATACACAGGAAATTAGCCTCCCTTGGAATTCACACTGAAGACTCATCAGAAATGCAAGAGTTCAGAGAGATCAGTAAATTGCACCCCAAACTGTACAGAGGACAACAACGGACATAGAAAGATAAATGGCTCACGTTTCTTGGCTAAGTCGCAAACTATTTATAGTATTTCAAAAGGCTTACTTCAGTCTTGTGTGAAGTAAGTTGCAGTAATGGTTTAATTTAGAAAAGGCAGCAACTGTTCCCAGTCTAAAGCTCTTCTTTTTTTTGCTTCCCTCCAGGAATGTTTTCAAAACTGGAGTAAATGCTGAGGAATAGGTGTGTGCAGCTTCAGTACTGCTGGCACCTCCCCATGGACAGAGCTGCTTCCCAAAGGACAAGTATCCCCAAAATGATACATCCCAGACCCTCAAAATGTGTCTTCAGATGCTGATTATAGAGTACCACAAAAATTCAACTTTTCTGCTTCACAGTCGAGAAAAAGACTGCCATTAACACTGGCATGTTTGCTTGGTTCCCCAAGAGCCTCTCCAGGGAAGGAGTAGAAAGCAGGTAACAAGCAGAGCAATTCCTGAAATGGAAGCAAATGATTCCCACCCTAATGTTACAAGTTTTATCTGCACAGGACAAATAGAAAAGCAGCAGAAAGCCACCACAGATAGGTATTTAAGAGCCACAGTTCGTAAGCAGTGTTACAAGGCTCTAAATGGGCCATGTGTCTCTGGGGTTCCAGCACCTAAGGTAGAAAGAACAGTACGTAAAAAAGTCAGATTCAGGGTTTGCCCTTATACTTTTGTTTGTTTCTTGTTTTGACTGCACAAGGGAAAACAAAGACCCTGGCAAAGAACTGCAATCGCTTCATAAATACTGTGGTAAGAAAAGTGGAACATAGCCCATATTTCATGACTTTCTAAAAATCTGGAGGGCACTGAGCTTCAAGAAGTAGTTCAGTTAAATAGATTCATATATTTCCTACACAAAAATATTAATGTATATTCCATTTCAAGCCACTTAATGGCTGAAACAACCCAAAGCTTCAAAAAAGGTACTACAGTCATCAAATATCTCTTTTTTCTTCAAGCAGAAACTGTAACAACTGGTTTGCTTCTAGGAAAATGCTATATTTTTAGCTGAATTATTTTAAAGGTATCTAAATTGGTCTCTTACCAAAAGCTTTTTTTATTTTAAGACAAAAGCTCTCTTTCCCTTTCCTAAAATACTCACAATTGTTCCTTGATCCTAAACAAACTTCCACTTCTGCATCATTTTATCTTCTCAAAATACTGAAATAAAGTGACATTTCATGTTTGAAAACATATTTCAATAGAAGTTTTTGTAAGTTGGCCTATATACTCTAACCTGCATAGATAAACAGAGAAAATACAGGAAGTATTCAATAAGAACTGCTTTCTGACTAAATATATGTAAACCAGAGGATGCACAATATTACAGTGCTCCAATTTCTGAAAAGGCGGCCAAGTTTTCTCAAACTGGTCAGGGCATGAAATGCCACAGCTGGCAATTTGTATCAGTCCACTGCATAGTTTTTCCTGAAAACTAACTTTGCTTAACTTTGCTTCAAGGCTATTATCTGTGAGAATCCTGCTGGTTCCTTGTATTTTTACTGATAAGATGAAGCAAGTAACAGAAAAGCCAAATGATAAGTTTTCTATACTAAACGCTGAAACCCACCATGACCTGCTTTTGAACAGCTAGATTCCCTTGAGAGAAGGTTTGACAGGCCAAGAATAACACTATGCTCTTTTATTAGCACAACAGCAGGCATAGGACTTATTAAAGACAACCTTTTTCTCCAGGAATACTAACAAGGGCTACAAGTAATATTGTTAATAGGAAAAATATTATCTAGAGAAGCAGTGGCTTTTTTGGTTATTCTTATTCTTGCAGTAGCTTCACTGAAGCTGAAGAGTTTCAATAGATTCAAATGACACTTTATTCACCAAAACTTCCAAATTAGAAAGTAACAAAAAATATTCACAAGGTACATAATTATATACATAGGTGCACAGGATTCCCTTCAGCCTTACTTCTGCATAGAAAAACCTCCTCTCTGTGCGTTTAGCCTTGGCTGCAGTGACCATAAAGTGAAAGAATTTAAGATCCTCAGGGCAACTAGGAGGAAGTATTTCAAGCTTAAGACCCTGGACCTTAGGCACGCAGACTTAGATCGCTTCAGGGATCTGCTGGCCAAAGTGCCGTGGGACAAAGCCCTAGAGGGAAGGGGAGCCCAAGGACAGCTGCTCAGAATTCGAGATCACCTTCTCCATGTCCAGGAGCAAAGTATACTGACAAAGATGAAGGCAGGGAAGAACACTAGGAGACCTGCCTGGATGAGCAAGGAGCTCTTGGACACGCTGTCACACAAAAAGAAACTTTACAAGGAGTGGAAGATAAGATGGCTAGAGCAGGGGGCATGTAAGGAAGGTGCCCAAACAGCAAAGACCTGGTTAGAATTAGGAGACCTGCCTGGATGAGCAAGGAGCTCTTGGACACGCTGTCACACAAAAAGAAACTTTACAAGGAGTGGAAGATAAGATGGCTAGAGCAGGGGGCATGTAAGGAAGGTGCCCAAACAGCAAAGACCTGGTTAGAATAGCTAAAGCTCAGTTAGAATTAAATCTAGCCAGGGAGATAAGGGAAACAGTAAAAGTCTCTACAGGTATATTTATGGCAAGAAAAAGAAGGGAAGGTCTGAGCCCCCTCAGAAAGGAAACAGGTGAACTAGTGACAAGTGGCTTGGAGAAGCTCGAGGTTCTCAACGACTTCTCTTCCTCTGTCTTCAGTGGCAAGGGCTCCAGCCCAACCCCCGGAGGCACAAAAG